>NW_017729022.1:72157243-72169307 GCF_001723915.1 Gavialis gangeticus
CCTAGCACGAATTCTGGTGTTCCCTATTTGAAAACTGAAAAATCCCTGATAAAAAAAACCCCAGTCACTCTGTAAAATACCCCCAAATCCATGTTCCTCCACGATTAAAACAAAAGACCACTATGTATATAGAGAGAGAGTGAGAGACAGAGAGACAGCGATCAGTTGGGAAATGTTTTATTGATATACCTACAGTGTTAAAGCAATTTGAATGCCTGACAGTGTCTCTATCATCATAATAAAGTGAATTCTAAATACCTATATGTTTTGCAGCCCCCCACCAGGGGTAACAGCCTCCCCAACAGAGGCCAAATGGCCCCCGCAGGGGCTATTTCTCCTGCAGGGCCCACATGCCCAGCCCCCTGATAACCCCCCTCAAAGGGGTTTGAGATGCTACAAGAGACACGTGCAGGCTCATCTGGATGCAACCTATGACTTTATATTGTAATGAATTTACTTTGTGCATCAAAGGTACCATGGATCATCTTTGTAGTTGGTTTTGCTGGTCTGGGTTTTGTGGATTAGCACCCAGAGAAACTTACAGAGGTACAGAGGTGATTAATTTCCATTGAAATCAGTGAGAGAGAGGTTCCTAGGCATTTTGGAAATGCCCATTATACATCTT
This sequence comes from Gavialis gangeticus, assembly GCF_001723915.1. Lineage (NCBI taxonomy): Eukaryota > Metazoa > Chordata > Crocodylia > Gavialidae > Gavialis > Gavialis gangeticus. The sequence goes on from NW_017729022.1 coordinate 72,157,869, forward strand.
CCAGCATTGGATACCTAAATACATTTGAAAATCTGTCCCTGGAATCTCTTCTGAAAGTAGGAAATAGATTTCTTGGGTGTTTGAAAATTCCAGAGATACATAAAACAACTCTAAAATTTTAAAAAATGACATACTGACATGGCTGCCTCTGGTGTGAATTCTAATATACTCATTATGAAGTCTTCTTAATTCTAGCAGGAGTGTGTGAGGCATCAAATGAAATCTAATAATTTCCAGAGTGAGCTAAAAATAATGAAGGCTGAATTTGAATAAATATTCTGTCAGGTGGCATTCTGAAACAGACAGTGGTTAATCAGAACTTCAAATGTTACCCTTCCACTAAACAAGAACACTGTTTGCAAGATGCCAAAACCCAAAAGTAGGCCAGACAAAATACAGAATAAAGGTTCAACATGAAGAAAGTAAAATTAATAGTAAAAGCATAGAGGAGGAGACAGAAGGGTCAATGGTAGTCTTCTTGCAGCATTTGGAACGAGGTACACTAGTTACACTTTATGTGCTTTAAGCATGCAGAATGCTTTACAGCTGTAACAGAACAGATGTTCACAGCACATAAAGCACTTTAAAATGGCAGCTCCAGCTCCAAGTTAACCCTGGATGGATGTGTACTAACTTAAAGGGCTTTCTCTTAGAGTGCTTTATTGACCATCTGTTCCAAATCCCATCAAGGGTTAACTTAGAGGGGGGAAGAGAAGTTTCTGTCCCAGTCCCCATACTGTGGCACACCACAGCCCAGCCAAGGGTGTTGTGGGGGGAAGGAGTCCAGGCTCTGCCTCTGCAGCTACTGTAAAAGCAGCCCCACTTCCCTGCCAGCTAGTAAGGGAAAAGAGCCCCCTTACTATAAGGGCCTCCCCACAGCTTGCTGGCTTGAGGCTCAGGGGTGGGGCTGGGACAGGCTGGGGCTGGGCAGCAGGGCGGCTCCATTCACCCATGCCCCCTGCCTGAGAGACCTGACAACTGCAGCCAGAAGCTGCAGAGCAGGGTTTCTCTGGCTTTTCACTACACTGGGACCTGCAACTGGGGGGGGGCAAGGGAGCTCCGCCCCTGATGTAAGCCACAACAGCTTGCTGGCTTGGAGGGTCAGGGGAGTCAATCCTGGTTCATGTGGTATGGGGACTCCCTTCCCCACCCCTGCCTCAGTTCAGAGCACAGCAAAAAGCAGGGCTGGGCAGCTCTACTGCAGCTGCTGGCTGCCACTGTCAAGATGCTAGGGTGGGGGAAAGGGAAGCTCCTCGCCATTGAGACCTTCCCACAGCTTGCCAGCTGGGGTCTTTGGAAGGGGCCAGGCCAGGTCCCCATGGTAGAGGGGGCTCCCTTGTTCCCTGCCCAAGCCTCTTGAAAGCAACATCCAGCAACTGCAGGAGGGGAAGCCTGGCCTAGCATTTCCTGGCACCAGGAACTGGGACCAGTGGGAGGGAGCCCCCCTGCTGTAGGGACCAACTGCAGCTAGCAAGCTGTGGGGTGTTACTCATGACAAGTGGCTCTCTTTCCCCAGCCACAGCCAGCAGTGGCAGCATGAGTTCCCTGTGCTGCTTTTTTACTGCACTGGAAACTCTGGCAGGGCTTAGAAAATGCTCCCCTTCCATGAGGAGGTCTTGCCCAACCCCCAGGAAGACCCAAGCCAGGAAGCTAGGGGAGCCCACCCAATAGGGGGACTCCTTTTCCACCCACCTCCACCAGAATTACCAGTGCAGTGAAGAGTGGCACAGGGAACTTGCACTGCAAGCTGCACCTAGGAGAAATGAGCCTCTCTGCTAGGCAGGTCCCTCTCAGCTTCCAGGCTCAGGTCTTGCTGGGTGCCAGGCCAGCTCCCCTATGGCAAGGGGCCTCCTGTCCCCCAGCTGCAGCCAGCAGCAGCAGCGCGAGTTCCCTGCACCACTTTTCACCATGCTGAGAACTCTGGTGGGGGGAGGGGGCAGGAAAAATCCCCCCTGTGGTGCAGGCCTGGGCCTTCTCTCAGCAAAACCCAAGCCAAAAGCTACCTGGCAGGGGGGATCCTTTCCCACAATCCCCGCCCCCCAGCAAGAGTTCTAGTTGTGGCAAAAAGTGGCACAAGGAATTCACACTGCCACTGCTGGCTGCAGCTGGAGGAAGAGAGTGACACCCCCCCCCCAGTCAGGGCCCCCCACAGCCTGCTGGCTGGAGTCGGGGGGGGAGGGACAGGTCTGAGCCAGGTCTGCATGGGATTCAGGGCTTCCTTCCTCCCCTCCCCACCCCAGCCACTGCTGACACACTCCAGCAGTTAGGGCCACTGCAACAGCTTCCCGGGAGGCATGTGGGAACATCCTCCACATGCTGACCTTGGCCAGTGCAGGCAGGGACTGAGTCCTCCCCCACCAAAGAGCATGTGTCTGTTTGGTTGGAATTTGCTCTAACTTATAGCACTTTAAGTAAAGCGTGATAGAGTGCTTTCTGCCACAGGCTTTTGAACTTTTGTACTGAGCCTGGGTGATTATTAAACAGAGTAAAAGAAGAAAGCTCAGGCTTGGGCCTTGATGCTCCTGGGGGGTGGCTGGCCTGCTGTTGGGAACATAAGCTCAGAGAATTAAAATGTAAATGGGCAGCAGGTTTAGGCTAAAAGCCAGGCCTGATAGTTGCCCTAGGAAGCAGTATAGACAGACTAAGTGGCTGAAATTCTCTCTCTTTTGTAATGGACAAAGTCTGGATGCAGCAGTGATTCTCAAACTTTTTTGGACTGTATTCCCCATTTTAAGCTTGTTTTACTGTTATGTACCCCTATGATGCCTAGTTATAAAAAAGTTATATTCCATGTCATTTTAATGACAGGGTAACTTCTTTAAATGCCTAAGATACTTGGAAGAAAAAAAAAAGAAGGACAACTCTTTAATTTCCTCTATTTCTATTTCCCCTTTGCTTTCTTCTTCTTTCCCATTCTTGCATTACACATACCCTCCAGAAGGTCACCACATACCTCCAGGGACCCAGCTAGAGAAATACTGGGTTAGCATATCATAATGGCCCCTCTGGATTTAAAAATCTATGAAGGTGTTGACCTTACTTTTGCTCCCTTATGTAGCCTTGGGCAAATTATATTCTGCATTCTGATATAGTCTGTACTTACATGATCACAATCAATTTTTATAGGATCCTGACGTAATTTAGTGCACAGGATGGATGGTGCTCAAGGAAAGGCACAGCTGTTCAATATTTATTTTGACCTCATAGTTCAATATTTGGCCCTATGCCTTATCAAATGCACACTAGCCAGAAAGTGCAATGAATAAAGAATTACTAATTTCCTTACCATCTCTTTTCCACTACTCATCACTAAAATATCTAATTGTAGTACAAAGATTAATAGACGTCACCTTACAACTCTCTTGTATTTATCCCTATTTGATACAACTGAGAGAGAGAAAAAAGTGCAAATTGTTTCCTAAATTTAGGTGCCTTAGTAACTGGATGTCCACCTAGATTTTGCGCAATATTTAGCAATTGTAATAGCACTTTAAGTTTAAAGCACTGTACACACATTAGCCAATTACTTCTCCTAATCCTTTGGGATATAGGTAAATAATATTATCCCCAGTATACAAACAGAAAAATGGAGGTAGAAGGGCAAAACTAAATTCCATAATATGCAGCTGCAACTGTCCCTCCCACTGCTTCAAAGCAGTCTAGCAGGGTTTGAATTTTGATACTGCAGCTTAGCTCTCTACCACTTGTGGTAACAGACAATTAACCACCACAGTGGGCAGAAGAGTTATACTGTGTGAACCAGCTGATAAAGAAACATACGACACACTCAAACTTTTAACAGGCAAAATATGAACAGCTGGATAGTTCCAGCAACAATTTTAAAAAAATCTTCTTATCTAGGCATAGCCTTGTGCCCTAGTCTTGCTGCATAGGCTGAAGTCTCCAAAAGGGAGAAAAAAGAAAGCCAGAAAAGCTTCACAATAGGGAAAGATATACAGTCCTGACACAGGGTCACTAATGCCCCTCCTACATGTACATACACTTCTGTCAAGTGTATTATAGTGAAGCCATACTTACTAGGTGAAATATGTCTTTTTGTGGTGGTCCAATGTAAAGCTGCCCCTACCATGGAGCCATCAGAGTATTTTCTTGTACAGTAGGGAACAAGTGCAGTAACTGGGTAGCATGGAAATTAGTTTAATTTACTGCTGAAATTCTTAGTTACTACAGCAATCCCAGTTAACATTAATGTCCTTCATCCTTACATCTTTAAGGCAAAGACAGGCACCACATTTCTTCTAGGTGAAAAGCTTTTCTCCTGGCACAAAAAAGCATACAGCCATTCAAGGGGTTTCTTGCAGAATAGAACTAGTGCTTCCATAGGAAAGTTAGATCACTTCCAGACAGGAAGATCTCTCTCCTCTTGCACTAACTTGAATGCTATATGTTTTTCTTGGGAGGTAAAGATCTCCCACATCTCACAGCGGTCTGTAGGAGAGGGAGGAAGGGAGAGCACTGGCCCCCTTACAGCCCACCTAGGGGTGAGGTGTCAAGGAACCCTGTGGGGCCCCTGCTGTCAGTGCCAATGCTGCCAGTCACTGAACAGACTTGGGCCACATAAGATTTGTATTCAGTGTAAACAAACTTGGTCCAAAAACATGATGAAATCAAATCCTTCCATACGATTTCCCATAATATCTGGTTTTAGCTGAAGTGATCAAACATTTTTTTTTAATGAAAACCTTATTTTTCTCTTTTTAAAACTAACATAGGAGCTACTGACAGACAATGCTGACATACCCTATTTTTTGTCCAAACAAGTACAGAGCCCTTGGCTGTTGTATAAGTATCCCTCACAACAAGGTGTGAATGGGCTTCAGCTTTCAGCTGAACTGACCACCCCCAGACCTTTAGCAGGGAAAGTATAACTCAGACTCCATTAATCATTGGGCAGTCTGCTGAAACAACCAGCAAGGGTGCCAATTAGCGCCTGCGGTCTTGTGATGTAAATGCTTACCCACCAAGAACTATAGCTGAAACCACTATTTCATTTCACAATAGCTTTCAGATAATAATGCCTTTTGATTACCAAGCCCGTCTGGAATTAAACCAGGAAACTACAAACAAATAGCCTTTTCTATGTGTCAGTGTGCTATGGGAGGGTGCTTTCTTCTTTTGTGGCTTTTATTCCCTCCTCATTGTGTGTAACTCTAGTAAACCAATGTCTCCTTTGAAGACTTTGAGCGGACAACTTGAGCTTTATGCCATGAGTCCATCTTAAATGGTTTTGACAAGGCTTTTCAGACAGACAGAGAAACTGATAGCTGCTTGTTTCTATGTTTTCAAAACAGGTTGATTATATGTTGAGTAAAAGTTTCATTTTATTGCTTGCTTATAACCTCAAAAGATGGAGAGCTATCCAGGAAAACTCAGATTTAATTGTATATCAGTGGAAAACTGTTTCCTTGCTGAAAGGCCTGTAATCACAAAGAAACTAGAATAAATAGACTGTTTGTGCCTGAAACTGACAAAAGTCTGGAATTTTAAAGTCCATCTCATGCCATCTCACATGTCTGAGCCAAGGGCACAATATCAAGTCTTTACTTTGAATTGCCTCCCTTTTTTCAGTCTACATGACATCCTTTATACTATTTTAAAGGCTCAGCCATAATGCTTTTTAAAGTACTGCCCTGCATTCAATTTTGGATGCATTTAAACTACAGTAATTGAGCTGACGGCTGTTCAGCCTCCATGCAGCTAGTGAGAGAGCGATCCAATGACCCCAAGTTCACTGAGATTTCTGGAAAAACAACAACAAGAGCTTGGAAGGCCAATGCCTCAACACACAAAGAAATATATTGAATACTTTTAAAGATATAAAATTCTTAGAACTGTTGGACAGGCTTCCGCATGTGAACTCTCGCATCCAAGCTGCATTGCTAAAGAGCATGACTCCAATCAGAAGGCTGACATCATCTTGTTGCACAATGCATAACCATAGCAATGCCACTTTTAAAAATGTGTTATACATACATTCAGCAACTACGGATCTCCACACTGTCAACTGCTAAACAAAAGATAGTTCAAAACATTTCTTTTGAAATATGAGCTCTCTATATTTTTAGAGAAAAAGAGTTTAGGGGTTGCCAGAAAGCTAACAATGAAAATTGGAATATTTTATTTATGCAAAATAGATGTATCAGGATCAGGCTCCCCCACCACTTTGAGTTGATGGTGGAGGTTTTTATGAGTAACTTATTCTGATAGAGACTTTTCATCCACATTTGCATCAAAATCAAATCAAATCCTTACCAAAATATATGCAGCGATAACCAGCATGGTGGTGCTAGACTACTAGCTGAATGAACTGTGCCTAGGACAAATTAATCTGGGGACTGACTGAAGAGACTGAAAGACAGTATACAAGAGTTCTAGGTACTGGGAGATTCATACAGATGGGTTCCTCCATTGTACTCCAAATTCAAGCATCCTTGCAATGGATTCTATGCTAGTACAGAAAACTCATCTATATTTTTGCATTTATAAAAGGAAAGGACTAACCATTACAGTGGTCAAATTTGCTAAGAAACAATTAAGGCTAATTCAGTTCCCGCTATGCGGTCCAGGATTCCACAAATTGGAACTCTGAATAGGTAGGAAATGACATAGCCTGAAGTGTCTCCATTTCATCTTCTGTGATTCAGAGGGCTCAGAAAATGGTCCAGCAGATAAAGCACAGAGCAGTAGGAAAAGCTAAATTTATTCCTGGATTGGGCACTAATTTGCAGTGTGGTTAACATGGCCATGGGCAAGTTATTTTACCTAGATTTGTCTTAGTTTCTCCACATGTAAAGTGCAGGCAATTATATTTATCCACCTTTTCCATGTTTTTGAAAACCATGGATCAAAAGGGCTGCGTAAGTGCAGAGGATTATTTTTATTATTAGGTGTAATTGAATTATTTTTTTTAAAACACATCATGTCTGAATTGTTCTGTTTTTACCCTATCCTTTCCTTTGTTTTTCTTCAGACATAGGTTCTTTTATCTATTTTTCTTTAGAAATCCATTCATAAGTAATTACATTGTTGAAAAAGGGTAACAAATTAGCCAACATCAACTTTATCAAATATTATAGGTTAAAGTTAATTATACAGGCTGAATGAGAATTAGCTACTGCATTCAAACAAGCCATTATGGTATATTATGTGTTTGTACAGGGTACCGTCAAGCACTTCACCATTATATAAAATGTTGTGGGACTTAGTGGGGCACATCCACAGAAACACTGCCTATATAAAGTGCCTGGGATTGGTTTTATAAATTATGACAGGATTTCTACTGGTTTTAAAAGCAGAAATTTGATCCTAGTTTTGCTCCTATGGAAATCAACAACAAATCTTTGGTGTGTTGAAACACCTCACTTTAATTTTGGCTTAATGGAGATTTGAAGGAGGTTTTTCCCTTAGTGGATTAAAACGCATTGAGAATTTAGAGATCCATTACAGCTAAAACTAAGTTGAGTTTGGTTTGTACTTTCTCTACAGTTACTCTCTACACCTTGGCTACAGACAGACATTACACACAAACCAGTTTAAGCGATCAGAAACTGGTTTAAACCTGTAACAGAACAGATGTTCAGGGCACATAATCCAGTTTTAAAATGGCTGAAACCAGTTTGAGATAAACCTGGTTGAATGTAGTATTAGACTTAACTGATTTGGGTCAAACCGGTTTATGCAATGTCTATCCCAGACCCCTTCCTAGTTTAAGTTAAACCAGAGTCTCCCAGCATTCCAGATTCTTTGCTAGATGTGGCTCTGCTCTCTGCTCCAGCCCAGCAGGGCTGGACCCTCCCCTCTGTTCCCTGGCTACAGCTCTGGCAGAGACTGCAGGTACAGCAGCATCTGCTTGGCTTACTCCTCCCCCTCATCACTCCCTGCTGAAGCAGGGATTTCCTCCCTCCCTTCTACCTTACTCAGACACCTCTCAACATTAGCTAGCATATCACATTTTGGCTACAGTCCATGCTATGGGAGACAGGACAAAGGCAGACATAAGACAGTGTCAGCTTAGGGCTCTTTGTAGCTAATCAACAGGTAGCTGTTTAAGAGCTTGAACTAATGAGAGCGACTTTTGTTTTGCTGATGGGCTGATAAAGACTGTGTAACTCCCTGCTGTATAAGTAACTGCGGTGTAACTCCATGCTGGCTCCTTCACTAGTCAGAGGAGCAACGACGGGGGGGGGAGGGACTCCTCCCTAATCAGACCGTCCTGCTGGGGCCTGGCCATGCCCCACTCAGCTCAGCACTATGACAGGGAAGGGAGAGGAGGGTTGCTCTAGGCCCTCCCCCTACCCCAGCTTCTAGCCTAAAGCGACTGCAGGTACATGCCTGCATTTCTGGAATGAAAAAGGAATGTCTATCCACCTCCAAATCAGTTCAAGTTTTGCAGGTTAGACTAACCTACAATGATTGAATCAATTCAGGCTTCTTGAATGCCTGTCCCTAGCCCTTGAGAGTAGATTGGTCTCTACATGGGGCCAAATCTGAATATCACTAGGAAGCTCTACTACTGCAGAATGCAGAAGCTTTTCTGAACGTTTCTCATAAGGCAGCATATTACAATCTGATCCATAAGCTGCACTACTTCCCATTTAGCCCCAGGTGCAAATAAAAACATCAGTTTTGACCTATAAATCCCACTACATAGAAGCCATCTTTCTCCCTTGCTTGGTACCCCAGCAGTAGTGGCCAGCTGAGAAGTCTGAGCTAACAAGCTGCTAGATTAAACATGGGGAAGCTAGTGTTCAGGAATGCCTCTGTACCAACTGATATGGCTCCCATTCAAGCTACTGAGCTTGCTATATCCTTTGGAAAAATAAGTAGTACTATGCTATGTATATCAGGCATCAAATGCAAGAGAAACTCCTCTGGCAACAACCTTCATAAAATGTGCTAGCCTTTTGTGTCAATGGGGTAGATCCCCACTTTGGGATTAGGCCAGACCATGGGAGCCTCCACGATTTTTGTCATCCCTTAAAAGAAGTGAAAACCTGCCTCTCCTCCTTTTTGTCCACCTCCCCTGCCTGCCATTGCTGCTTTCCCCAGGCTGAAGGAATCACTAGAGCTGTTACTGTCTGCCAGAACCAAGCTGCATGTGGGCTAGGCTCAGCTGGGTACAAGGAAAACAACAGCTGGGATGGGTGGGGATGAGCAGGTTGGGGGTTGGATCTTATTCCCTGTGCCTGGTCCCAAGAGAAGAGGCATGAAGGGGGAACTACTCTTCTGCCCTGCTATTGCCACTATCCCTGTCCCCAAATGAACCCAGCCCTAGTGCAGCCTGGCTGGGGCAGAGAGGGACAGCTCTGGTGCTTCTTCCACCCCATTACAGCAGGAAAGCAACAGGGATAGGTCTAGGTGGAGAGAAAGCCCATAGGTAGTAAGTGCTCTCCTCAACTCACTTCTAGTTTTACACCTGCTACCAGACACACACTGGAATGTGTTTGGCCTAAAGGTAGATAACAATGTTATAATAAAGCTGTTATCCTGATCTGACCATCTCTTCAGGGCCTTCCTATTTAGGAGAGAAGAATCAAATCACATAGTGGTTAAAATTCTGGCAACTGGTTTGCTATTCATTGTCCTGCCTCCAATATGAGAAAGGGTGGTCAGCACCAAAAAGAAAATCACTGCTGCTAATTCTGGCATGAGTAGAAGGTGCTGTTCCTGAACCCAAAAAATCCACAGGGGAACAAACCTCTGTAACCTGCTCTTCCCTCTATGCCTCGTGGAGTGGCTATCATCAAATAGATCGCTGCAGCTGCTAGTTCCTAGAAGCAAGTGCAGGGTAGAACATTCAAGACCTTGAGCCATCAAATGTTCTAACAAGAAAGGGCCAGCATGAATCTTCCCAATTACAGAGTGTGATGTTCTTGGGCAGGCTTTTCCACAATAAACAGAACTCTCTGATGGGGAACAATTTCTCCTGTGTACCCCCCCCCGCCCCCCTAACATGTCTTGCATACCCCCAGGGATACACATACCACAGTTTGGGAACCCCTAGATAAGACAAACATTTTACCGTTTTTCATCTAGATGAAACACATCATCTGTACTTTTCCAAATAAAGGGTAAAATCCAGAAAAAACCTTCTTCTCATTCTCCAGGGCATTCTGCCAATGTCATAAACTCAAAGGCTAAGACAGATGTTCAGAAAGCCCCTAATAGAAGTGCTCTATCATGCGTTACTTAAAATGCTATAAGTTAAAGCACAAGTGAACTGTACAGATATTCACTGTTTAGTGGAGGGAACTTGGAGCCTATCCACACTGGCCTCTAGGAGTGCTCCCACATGCCTCTCTGGAAGCTGCCCGAGTGGCCTCTTCCCCCCGACCCTGCAGCTGGCAACCATCAGCAGCACCTGGGGAGGAAGAGATCCCAGACCTCTTTGCCAAACAGAAGCTTATTGCTGCTTGGGGCTGCTGCAGTTGCAGCGAGAAGGGGGAAAACTAGGGTTACCATACATCCAGGCCTCCTGGACATGTCCTCTTTTTGAGTCCTCCCATCTCTGTCCGGGAAGTTTTCTGAAATCTGAACCAATGTCCAGGATTTTGATCTGCTCTGCTCTGCTCTGCTCTGCTTGCGGGAGCAGGGGTTGGGCAACTGGAAGCAGGGGAACCATGTGCAAGTGCGCATGCACACGCATGTGGCTGGCATGCAGCCAGGCACAGTGGTGGAAGCGGCAACTACATGCAATAGTCTATGGAGATCAGGAGGTGGAGAGCCAGGGTTTGGGGACTGTCTGGAGTATGTGTGTGCATGCATCTGTGCATGTGGCAGGGTATGTGGAAGGGATGGGATGTGTGAGGGGGGTGGGTGCCTGCTGGCACTGAGAGAAGGTGTCTGGGTGCTGGGGCTGCAGCAGGGCAGGGGGTGGGAAGAGATACATGCCCCTCCAGCAGCAGAAGAGGAAGAAGGGGCCTTTTGGGGGCAGCAGGGAGCTCCATGGCCGGGGGGCCAGTGCCTGTGCTCACAGGGGCTGGGATGCCCAGGAGACACTGCCAGGGGATGGGGGGTGGAGGCATGGCCAGGCTGCCTGGCACAGTGCTAGAGGCACAGCCCACATTCTCTCCTCTTCCCTCCTACCCATTCTGGGGCTGGATTCACTCCACTACCACCTGCACAAATTAGAGTTGCTGCACTCTGGGGAATGGGGGACCTCAGGTTAGGAGATGGTCACCAGCATAGCCCAGGTGGGGTGAGGGACTGTGGGTCAGGAGTGAGGGACACTGGCAGGACCAGGGGTCTGTGGGTCAGGAGTGAGGGGCAGCAGCAGGGATGGAAGACTGCACAGGTTAGGATGAGGGGGCAGTGGCAGAGCCAGGGGGCTGTGGGTTGGGAGTGAGGAGTCCCCCCAACAGGTGTCCTTTTTTTTGGAACTGGAAGTATGGTAACCCTAGGGAAGACACCAGACTTCTG
>NW_017729022.1:72169502-72171386 GCF_001723915.1 Gavialis gangeticus
CCCCCCGGGGCTGTGCCATGGCACAGCCCAGCAGGGGCAGCTGCAGGGATAGAGACCCCAACCCCATCCCCTGCCTAACTGCAGTGCACTACTGTCTGGCCTGGGCTGCTGTGGGGGGAGACATCCCAAAGCCCTTCCTTCACAGCCTCCCCCTGGAGCCCTCCAGCCAGGCTATAGTGCATTGCAGGGCCAGGGTAGTCACAGGGACAGAAATTCCCTTTCCCATACCCCCTTGCCCCCACCCCCCAGCAAGGCAGGCTGGAATCAGAGGCTGTCACTGACTAGGGAGATAGCCCACGATCAGGTAAAGAAAACAAATTCTGCCCAAGGCTAGTGTACAGTCCTGCAAAACATTGCATGGGAAGGCAGTGATCATGCTTTAAATTAACCCTGGATGGGCTCTGGCACAGATGTTCGATAAAGTGCTTTAGGTTAGTACACATCCATCAAGGGTTAACTTAGAGTGCAATCTGCCATGTTTAAAGTGCTCTAAGAGCTGTGGACATCTCTTAGAGCACTTCTATTATGGTTTTAGAGTGCTTTCTGCCCTCTTAATGTGTGATATGTGCCATATCTGTACCTAGCCAAAGACAGTGGAGTAGGAAGGCACCTTGGTCATCTAGTCCAACCCATCACTGAAGTCTGGATCATCCCTGTCTAAACCATCCCAGGCAAGTGTTTGTTCAATTTAAAAATTTCCAAGGAGATTCCACAATGTCTCCAAGTAGCCTATTCCCAATACTTAACCATTCTTATATAATCCCAAGGTTGTAACAAACTTCATTCCACAGTTTCCATGTTTCCATGTTAGCTTTGGCTGCTGCTCATCATGTTTCTAAAATATTTTCAGATACATTTATAACATTTATAACTTGTTCATTAATAGGCTGAAAGCAATATTTATTAGGATTCCTGAGCAACTTTGGGAACACCAATCAAGGTTTCAAAAGCTCGCATATAATATTCCTGTGGTTAGCAAAACCTGAAGAATTTGATTCCTCTGGAGGAAAGCAATAAAGATTGAATATGAGAGAATGGAAAGAAGGAAAGAGAAAGCAACCTTCAAAAAGCTTTGGTTCATTAAATGAACATGGAAGCTACCCTACCTGAACCTGAATCTTCTGAGGCTGAACTATATTGTAACATGGTTTTCAATGGCAACTCCCCCCTCACCATAGACTCATCCACTCAGTCTATTACTTCACATTTCTGAGCACAATTCAGATAAGGCCTTTGTGATCTTTGAGCTTAGCTTATGCCATCTACAAATGACATTTTCTTAAAACCCCAAACCATGCTAAAGCTTTACTCTTGCTGAAAAATCAAGTATGTGGAAGTTCAGAAATGGCTGAATTAAGGTTATCTGTGCAACCTTCATTCAGTCCTTTTCCATATAGGCATCTTTCTGATCCTGATAAGATGCCTTTCACTTTGACCTTCCCATGTCACTTTTGCTTTTAGTTGCTGTAATCCCCCTCATTCAGGGGTTAACCCCCTCCCACCACAGGCCCCGCTTGCCTCTGGCTGTGCTGGGGGTTGGTGGGGGGCTCAGCAGCTGCTGGAGGGTCTTTGGGGGGCTTCAGAGGAGCAGGGGCACAACGGGCTTTCACCCATGCGTCTCTCGCCGCTCCAGAGCCTAAGTGGGGCTTTTTTCACTGTTGGCGGGCCCTTTTAAACTGTGCGCATGCACAGTGGGCCTGCCGTCGAGGAAGCTGCTCTTGGGCAAATAATTATGATGTCATAGGGATAACAGAGACCTGGTGGGACTCCACCCATGACTGGACCACGAGTATTGATGGCTATACCCTGTACAGGAGAGATCGTGTAGGCAAAAGGGGCAGGGGTGTACCTCTCTATGTTAAGGAAAGCTATATGTCCCTGCAA
>NW_017729022.1:72172157-72177336 GCF_001723915.1 Gavialis gangeticus
ACCTGCATTGAACACCTTCAAGAGCAAATTGGATGCTCATCTTGCTGGGATCCTATGACCCCAGCTGACTTCCTGCCCTTTGGGCGGGGGGCTGGATTTGATGATCTTCCGAGGTCCCTCCCAGCCCTAATGTCTATGAAATCTATGAAATCTCCAGCCTCTCTCCCACTCTTCCTGCTTCAGTTCCCATCCCCTCATTCCCAAGTCCCTAACCTCCCATTCCTTCCAGGCTTCTTTTTCTCTTCCCCCTTCTAACCACCTGTCTTTGTCCCCCCCATCCTACATCTCTTTTCTTTTCCTCTGCATACAAGCAAAACACCACCCTTGGCTATTATGTTCCTAGGTTAAATAATACAGGTACTAGAGCTTCTCAACAATATAAAGATTTAATTTAACAGGGTTGTAGTTGCTTATTTTCAAATCTTATTCTCAGAAATGGCCCTACTATTTTAACTTAAATTCCTCCCAAACGAGTCTGCCAAAGGTATATACCCAACACAATGTCATCTGAAAGAGCTGCAGTTCGGCTGTTACAGAAAAACAAAAGGTGATACTCATATTGTAAAACGTTAGGTAGGAAAGTCAGGTACAAGCGTCACTACATGCTCCATTTATAACATTTGTAGAAATGCACTCAGTAATTCTTCTCTGCTCGATGTTAATCATTATATGATGATCACACTAGCCTGTGCTCTGCCACTATGCTGTATTACTTTACCAGGACATGGGCATCTAAACCCAAAGGTAAAAGCTGAGGTTTGGAACAAGAAGCACAAGCCAGGGAGTAACCCAGGATGAGGAACAGGGGAGCTAGCATTAGCACAAACTTATTGAAAAGGCTATATAATCCACTACTTAAGTAGGGGTCCCTGTTCTCCCCTTGGCCAATCAGGCTTCTTGATATAGCCCAGCTAGCCAACCAGGCAAGGTGGGGCTGTCTGTTTCAGTTCCTGGTAGGTTGATAATAGTCTTACTAGGATTTGTAATTCATTTTTGCAGAGTTGTTTTGTTGATTAACAAGAGCTTGCATGGACCATATGTACAATAAGAAAATATAAATTGTTCCTTGGGGACGGAGCAGGCACTCTGTAGTACCCACCCTGAGCTCAGCCAGGTGCCAGACAGCCCACCCTTCCTCCAGACAGGGCTGTATGCATCTAAGCAAGAGGCCAGAAGCAACCATTACTGCATTGCCTATGCAAAACTGTGAAGAAGTTAGCAGTTTCTGGAGGAAACAAGTCAAAACAAATCTCAATAAGATATGGGAGGTGGCATAAGCACATCTCATTCCTTCTATGTAAAAAGAAAGAGTACGAGTCCAAGCACAGCTATTAAATCTTCAGCCAGCGCAGAGTTGAATATAAAAGTTTTACCATGTGAAATGATAAATTAGGAATGTCTGCTCTATTACAAGAACAAATGCAGTACACTATAATCACTACCAGCTTCAGCACTAAAATGTTAACAATACGCATGAATTCCTAAATATCACATTTACTTAGCAATTTTACAGCATATCAGTTTGGAAATACTGTAGACGTTTGCCAGATGTGTTACACCAGTAGAAGAACAGGACAGCGCACAGTTTACTTATCCTTAGGTCACCCTTCTCTCTCTCTGTTGCTATTTTTTTTCCAAACTGAGGAGAAATGATTACTGAATTTCCTAATGATCTTGAAAGATAACTATTAAGAGTTATCAGAGCTAAAAAATACTATATTAAATTGCGTATTATACTTTAAATGCTAATGCTAAGAACATAAACCTTTTCTAAGTCCTGCTTATCAGCACAAAAGACCTAATGCAGTGACGTCATCCTGGTGAGGGGGAAAAGGATAATCTTCCTCACTACTGCATTTCTGAGGAATGGCAAGTATTTCTGATAAGCACACCATGCACAAACGTGTAATTAGATTCAATTCTAAGCTTCCACTATACAGGATGAAACAGTTCATGTGTTCTACATGCATTGCATCTTGTTCTCAGCATTTACAGTACCCTCTCTTTCTACTGTAAAAGCAACACTTTCCCAATATTTTTGACACTTACCAGCACTCAGTTTTTCACCTCTATTTCATTAGCTGCTGGGCTGGTGACATTCCATAGAGGGGCCTGACAAGAAGTAGTATAAAAACTAAAAGCTAAAACCACAGAAATGAGTGACACTAAAAAACATTGTCATTGTTATCACATGAATTCTGATATAAGTATGTGCATTGAACAGTGCCTCTTAACTCCATAACCAGTCCCATTGAAATCATATGGATGTACTTTATGTAGTAAAAAACAACATTGCCCTGGAGTAAGTATATGGGAATCTTGCCCTTAAAATATGGTTTAGCATTTTTTGTCATAATATTCTGTTTAAAAATGTAAATGGGAAAAAAACCTTTTTAGTAGAATTGATACTGAGATAATTCTCCATGTAACAGAAAACTACCTAAACAAGTTTTGTTTTAGCAACTGTTTTCAACTTATCAAATATTCAAATATCTGCAAGTTTCCAGTGATTATGTAAATGCACAAATAAAACAGGAAGCTATGAATAATGCAAGAAAGAAGCATTATCAAACTGAATGTTCACAAAGCAGCATCATACAGGATCCGCTGCTGCTTCTTCATCTTAATCAAAATCACCAAATAGTCATTATCCAATTATTATTAGCAGTACTAGTAGTGTTATGATTATGTCAGATCATTTTTAGTTCCAGTCTAAACAAGATAAAGAGATGTGTATCACAAGGGGGAGCCTTTCTGCTATGATTAAACCTTATTCTGCCTTTGTGATCTACTTTTCGCCTGTTGTTTGAACTACAGCATCTGTAATGTGTAGAAACCAAATAAACATTTTGAGACCCAGCCTTAGATTTTTGGGGCAAACCTACAAGAGAATTCCTCTTACAACAAAATATAAGGAATTTCTCCAGTTTACAAAGTAATGTGGGACCTCCTGACAATGGAAGGACAAATGGCCAACTCCAAAGACCATTCCAGGGTAGCATTACCTCTAGGAAAAGTTAGGAACAAACTTTCAAAACTATGACAAGTTTCCAATGTAATAGTTTATATTTTCTAGGTGAATTTTACAAAGAATAGGATGTGAGTCTTAATTTTTCTTTAATGAAAAAAAGCCCTGTAATTTCTGTGCCTTCCAGACTGAAGGAGGAATGGAGTTGCTCACAGGTCAGTTTGTCACTGAACGTGAGACAAGCAATATCAGGTTATGCAGAAGCAACTTTACGTGAATCAGTGATAGGGCAGCTAGGTAAGTCAAGATAGCTACCTGGCTGCATTTAGGACAGAGATAGTACGTATTTGTCCCATTTCCTCTTCCCTGTTGTTTTCAGCAGAACTTCTTAAAATGACAGTACTCACGGTGCTCATTATATAGTAACAGTTGGCAAAAACACTTTATAATTTCTATATAGAGTCAAGCATATATATTTACATGCACAAATACAACCGAACATACCCATAACATGTTCCTGTGTAACTGGTCAAAATTGTGGGTCCATATTTTGTGATGGGCTTATTACATTACAAACAATTGGCAAAAATATTGGCATAGACCATTTTTCTACTGAGTGCAGGTCATTACACAAATGATAAATTATATATGAAATGTGAATGGCCTCCAGATTATATAACCCTTGTGTTAAGTAAATAGATTTCAAACAAGAGTTCATTTTTATTGTTTTAATCTCTAAGAATTTTGAATGATCATGGTTTATTAAGTAACATTTTTACAGTATCAGGGTACAAGATGAAAACCACTGTGAGGTTTAAAGAGATGGCATTTAGACCTGATGTCTAACTGCTAGAGGGATAAACAAAAAACCTTTTAAAATGCTACATTAGAAGATCTGGGCAAGTCATTAGTAAAGCAGACAGTTATTGATTAACATTGGCAAACCTACAGAAGAACAGCAGTAATGATTAATAAGCATGAGGAACTGATATATAGGGGAAAGATTAAAAGCAGCAAAGGGAAATCAGAAAAATCTTGGTTTGAGTAATCATGCAAAAACTTAGGAGTGAAATCCTGGCTCCATTGAAGTCAAATCATCCCAGATGATGATATTAAGCTCTCCTGAAGTCTACAAATTAGAAGGAAGAGGGATGGGGGCTCCAGTCTGATTTAAAGCTGATTGTGCATGGTGCTAAGTAACCAATAGTGAGAGTGCCTCCCTCTTACAGATTCTTAAGGAGAGTTGAAAACATGTGATAATGCGCTTAGAATGGTAATCTTACATGAACAGGCTCTCCAGGCCAGTGACTCCCAACCTTTCTCAATCCAAATCACCCCTCTTTAGACTCAAAGCACCCTTCAGAAAATGTAAAGTCTTAGCTTTCCTTTGTTTTTTTACTCCAGAAAAATAATTGAGTAAGTCTTCTGTTGCAAAGAATTCACACCACAGCAGTTCAGAAAGTTTTGAAACTATGGATTCCTATTTGAAATATGAGTTTGTCTTGTGATTCACGTGCAGGTGTCTGCACATCTAACAGTGCTAATATTGTGCAGCACCCTTAAAAGGATTTTGCATCACCCTGGTTAAGAATAATTGCTTTACACTCTGATTGATGCCCTGTCTGAACAGCCTTATGGTGTCATTAAAGCAATTGCCCTTCTGACTTGCATTTAGGAGTGCAGAGTTACAGAAATGAAAAGAAACATGGGAATAAAGGTTAATTCATCTTTCCCAATTTACAAAAAGGATCTAACTTGCACTAAAGGATCTAAACTTGCACTCTGATGACATATGAGGCTAAGAGGGAGAAACAGTGTGGAATACACATCTATGTGAACATTTGTGGAGTGTAAATAATAAGAATATGGAGGCATTACTGTTTCTTAAGACAGTATAAGAAAGAGTAGTAGAATAAGTGAGCCAAGCAAAAGTTAGCTTGAATATAACATAAGGAAGCATTTCCTAACAGTGATGTCTGTGGTATTTGACTGTTGAATATTCTTCACAAGAAAATAACTGATTGCTTAAATAATTTAAATTTAGACAGAAGAAGCTGTACAAGAAAATAGTGTAGGGACAATTCTGCCAAGTGAAGAATTGACAAAATAATGTAATATCTTTTGCACTTCCAGTTTTCTTCATATCATTTAAATTACACTTATCCAAAAGAGAATACTTATATTGTAGCTTTAACTGAGCTGTTGCTGATA
>NW_017729022.1:72182336-72191379 GCF_001723915.1 Gavialis gangeticus
GGTCAGGAGGCATTACTGTTTCTTAAGACAGTATAAGAAAGAGTAGTAGAATAAGTGAGCCAAGCAAAAGTTAGCTTGAATATAACATAAGGAAGCATTTCCTAACAGTGATGTCTGTGGTATTTGACTGTTGAATATTCTTCACAAGAAAATAACTGATTGCTTAAATAATTTAAATTTAGACAGAAGAAGCTGTACAAGAAAATAGTGTAGGGACAATTCTGCCAAGTGAAGAATTGACAAAATAATGTAATATCTTTTGCACTTCCAGTTTTCTTCATATCATTTAAATTACACTTATCCAAAAGAGAATACTTATATTGTAGCTTTAACTGAGCTGTTGCTGATAAAAGCAGGAAGGCAAAGGCACAAAATGATCTACACTTGGTGTGGGAAATTGAGGCCAACAAGAGGAAGTTCTGTAAATATGTTAGTCAGAAAAGAAAGATTATGGAAGCTGTGGGTCCACTGCTAAATAGTAGGGTGATCTCTTAACTGAAGATTAAGAGAGCTAAGAATGTGAAGCTTCTCAACAGCTACTCTGCCCGTCTTCACAAAAAAAGATGTTACAACTAGAGAGCTAATAAGGGTTATAGGGAACATGGAAGGAAAGGAGGATCTAGGTAATAAGAGAGACCATCAGGGAACTTCTGATCAGTTCAAATGAATTCAAGTTAGCAGGATCTAATGAACTTCACTCAACATTACTGAAGGAAGGTCAGAAGAAATCTTAGAGCTTGTGACAATAATATTTACCAAGTTGTAGTTGTGGGAGATAAGCAGAGTACCAGAGGACTGAAAATGGGCCAACATTGTGTCCCTTTTTAAAAAGGCAAAAAGGGAATCGTGCCTGGTTAGCCTCATTTCAATACCTGAGAAGTTATTGGAGCATATGATAAGCAAGTTAATTTGTAAGCATCGGAAGGAGGAAGGCTAGCTCAATAGATGCAAGCAAAGAGTAATTATAAATGGATCCATGTTGGAATGGTAGAAGGTTTTAAGTGAAGTCCCACAAGGGTCTCTCCTAGATCCGGTGCTGTTCAACATAATTATTAATGATTTAGATGACAGAATAAAAGCTTCCTGAGCAAATCTACAGATGACATAAAATTGGGTAAGATTGCCAACACACTGGAGGACAGGAACACAATTCAGAAGGACCTTGATAGATTAGAAAGGGCCAGAGAGTGAAGTTTAATGCTAACAACTGCAAGGCATCACACTTCACAAAGAATAATCAAAAACACAAATACAGACATGGGTGACAACTGGCTGGACAACAGCACTGTGGAAAAAGAACTTGGGGATGGACAACGTGAGCCTGCAATGTGATGCAGCTGCAAAAAAAGGTGAATGCAGTTTTAGGCTGTATCAAAAAGAGTGTTAGCTCTAAGGCATGGGAACCCCTACATGCCTATATCATAGAGCAATCTAGGCTACTTCGAGTCAGGCATCTAGATAGACAGAGGAGGAGGAGAACGGCCTACCCACCTTTTGGCTAAGCTGTGAGAAACATGCAGATGGAAGGTGATGCTGTGGGCAAGTAAAGGTAAGCAGTGCACTACCCTGGGCATGAGGCCCTTGCTCCCATGCTGTTTATGCATTTTACATTGAACAACATGCATAAACAGATCAGACAGAGGGGCCAAAATTCAGGGCCCCTTCTTTCCCAGAGTAACATTCATCTCACTTGGCCACACTATCACACTCTTTCTTGCACACACTTCTTCTGGATCTGAATTATTCCCTCATTGACTTAGTTTAACAAAAGGGGTGGAGGGGGCTCTGAGCCGTGCCTAGCCATGGCTTGACAGTTAGGGAATTTTTATAGGAAGTTGGAGATTTGGGTTCAAGTCCCCTCTGGCTGAGTGGTGCTAAAAACCCAGATTTCCTGCCCTATGTAGAAGTGCTCTAATCACTAGACTCTGACTAACAGGGGAGAGAGGGTCCTCTTCTCCATGTCACTCATAGCTTTTCTCCAAATAAGGATCTGGGACCTTACACAAAAGTTACGCACTTCCAAAACAGATTAGGATGACAATAGAGCAGAAGTTCCCAACACAGTGCCTGTGTGCACTATGGCACTTTCTAAGGTTTATTCAGGTGCCCACGCGCATTTTTATGATCAGTAAAAATCATTATTCTAACAAAAAATGCTGTCACTGCCAATTGAACTCAGAACAGCAACACTTCAAAAAATATTTCACAGGCTGTACACAACAGCCGCCAAAATGGGACTGGGTCAGTCTGACTGACGCAGTGATGGAGTGGCACTTACTACTCCCTCCCCAAATGAAACTACGTGCATGTGCATATCCAGGATTCTAAATTCTAAACTTTAATATTCATATTAACGCCTGCTGCTTTTTCTTTTAAATTTGAATGTGCCCTTGGGCATATGAACATTGGAAACCCCTGCAATAGAGCATGAGTGGAGGTAGATGCCTTAGGGTACCACTTCTGAGCCTGAAAATGAGGAATCTAGACATCATAGTGGTTTGATGGCTGGTAGAATATAGTCACATTTGGAGATTTAGAAACGTAAGAGCTGCTGAAGTACCTCCTAGAGTGCTATAATCTTCCAGTTTAACACACCATTAAGATGAATGAAAAAAGTTATACCTTTTTAGAGCCAATAATACATCCAGCATATGCTGAGCTAATCTATACCAGTCCTTGCGGACTGATAACTCTGTGGTCTCAGTAGGAGTCTTTGAGCTTTCAGCAAAGCACATGGGATGTAGAAGCTATGCCAGTTCCAGAAGGAACTGGGCTGAAAACTTGATTCATTTCAAATACAAACTTCAGTGTGACCACAGGCCTCCTAAAACAAATAACATTCCTGTTTAATCCAGAGACTGAACCTAAGGACAGCATGCCTGCCAAATAAGAAAGGAGACACTGAGAAACATCTTTAAATGATTCTGGGCTTTCAATCATTAATCAATTCTATAGAAAAGTTGGAGTGGAAATAGTTCAAGAAAGCAATTACTTTGGTTAATTAAAAAACATAATTTTAAAGGGAAAAGTGAGCCCTTTAAAATTTAAACTCCACTAAAAAGTCTATTAAGTTAGTAAATGAAAACTCAAAAACTACTATGGCAATTTCATTGGTTTTCATAAAAAGTAGGAATAAGAAGGCTTTGTCAGCTTTGTCAGGAAAAAAAGGAGGATTTTTTCCTATTGCGTTCATAAAGAAATGTTACCTCCTGTAAGTGCTTCAGTCTTCTGTGGTCCTACAAGTATTATATCAGAGCTGCTTTCTCTTTCATTCTTCTAATCTTCTCAGTAGCAACCAGCTGTATCCAAATTTGCAAATAAGGTGGTTCCCTCCGTCTCTCAAAATGTGCCCTCTCTGCTTCTATTGCTGTCACTGAACCTGGTTCTCCTCTTATTCTCGTGTTAGAGTAGATCCAATGGAGTTACACTGATATAAAACCAGTATGGAGATGAATTAAGTATATCACTCTCTCTCATCTAGGGTCTCTTTTTCCAGATCCAATTCACTATACCTTTCTCATCCCACAGTTGTCATCTTCACTCTCTAATGACTCTACTGGAAAGTTTCACTTTTCCTTTTAGCTCATTAAAAAAATTGATGGGAGCATCATGACCTCAAAGGAATGTTCTTCTTTCAAAGTTAGACTTTTACAAGCCCAAAGCATGAATCTAATGACTTAAAAGAGAGCTGCAAGGAAGACAAGTGTGTGGTTAAGGTACTGGTCTCAGCCTTGGGTGATCTGGGTTCAACTTGTGGCACTATCACAGGCTTCCCTTGACCAAATCATTTGCAGCTGGAACCTGCCAACATTACTCAAGTTGAGCAGTATCCTGCTCTATGAAGAGTCCTGTTAACTTGGAGGAAAGCACTGTTTAAAGTGAGTAAATGTGTAAGAATGTGGCTATTGTTTTCTGCCTTAATTCCTAAAGTAGGAGTTAATATGTCCCTACCTCTCAGGGTCCTGTGGGACTACCTTCACAAATGCATATACCTCAATAACTAGAAAATGGAAGATGACCAAAATTCATGTCCCTGAAAAATAACTCACTTTTAAAATTATGAACACAAGGCATCTACAAGCTGACCTTCTGACAGCAGCAGTGTGCTTGTCTTATCACACCCAGAGAAGCTAGTCATCCTGTAACTCTTAAAGCAAAATTCAGTAGCTGAAACTAAAAAGGTTTCAGTCGGGGTAGTCCAGATGTTTCTGTTTAACCTGCAAGCACAGGTAGAGCAAGAAATGTTAGTTGTTTACCACTTACGTTTTATTGTTGCATCCTTTGTAGCATGGAGCTGCTTCTTGCTAAGAGTTCTGTAATGATAACTTGAACATCTATGCACACTGCAATCCTATCATATTGCTCTTGCCTTCATTCTTTCTCTACCCTTAATTCCTATTCTTCATTACACTCACTTTTCTTTAATGAAATCATAAACTCTCTGAGGCAAGGACAAATGGTAACTTAAACCAGATTAGGCCTTTAGAAATGGCCATACGATAACAAAAAGGCTCCCACGATAACAGGAATTATAATAGCTGTGTGGAGAGTCACCATGCTGACATTCTTTTGTACAGCATTTTGGCATATCTGGAGTGTGAATGGTATCATGCAAAAGCTCTGTAAATTGCCTCTTATAAGACATGGATGCTGAAATGTAGAGAATAAAATATCACACATGTATCCAAGGAGAACTGCATAGCCAAAAACAATGTACTATTTTCCATCCTCAGAAGCATTACCAATACCATTAGAAAGCTTATTCCAACAAAAGGGTTTTATTTTTATTTTTTTGGTCTTGCCTTTCTCAAGGTCTTATCTCACAGCTGTTATTCCAAGGTCCCTGCTCATATTACTGAAGAAGTATTACTCAGTTTCAGGAACAGAAGAGAAAGCAAAGTACCACTCACTGGGCCTGTCTACACATGCCTCTTTTAAGCAGGCTTAGCCTAAAATTACCACTTTTAAGGTGCATTAAGGGCATGTGTCTACATGTGTGCACCCTTAATGCACCTTAAAAATGGCAATTTTAAGCTATGTGAACCTAAATTTGATACTTACATAAAGCAGGTATCATATTGAGGTGCGAATAGCTAAATCACATTAGCACACATGTAGACAAGCGAATGCGCATTAACACGGTGTGCGCCAATGGACATACACCACATTAATGCGCATTACCATGTCTGCATGTGAGCTAATGTGACTTAGCTATCTGCATCTAAATTTAATGTGCCTTAATGAGCATTAGCACATCCATGTGTAGTCGCATGCCTAAATTGCCTTAATGTGCCTTAAGCAAAGGCACATTCAGTTTAAGCATGAGTAAATACATATGTAGACACGCCCACTATGAATCAGATGCAAAGTTCACAGAAGTCAATAGAAGTCTTTGTATCCAGTTTTACATATGCAGTTTCTTGCAATCAGTTCATGAGGTAAAAATCTGGATCCCCTGGAATCAATGGGAGTTTTTCCAGTGATATATATGGGGCCAGTGTTTCACCTAGCCAGTGGCATTACCACTGCTTTTCACCTGCTAATTCAAATAACAGAAGTGGGAAGCGATACTTAGGCCACAAGAAAAAAGTGGTATGATAGAGAGAACACAATATCTCTTATGAATATTGATAATGACCACTACCACCACAAAACATTGTTAAGCACTATTCCTGGGTCATGAAGATTTGTATAAGAAAAGGAATTAATGTAATATGGACTCATTCTATAGTTTTAAAAAAAGGGAATATATTCTCATTATAGTTGAAAGGATGAAATACTATTGTCCTCCATGGATACTGCCCCATAATATACAGCTCTGTGGGCATGTCTACATGTGCATTTGCTCCAGGGTGGGTTTACCCTCGAATAAATTACTCTAAAGTAAACCCACCCCAGGCAGGTGTCTAACACATGCAAGAATGCAGGAGCAGATATGTTGCTTCTGGCAGCAGTCCTCTCCCACACTCTCTAGCCCTGCACCAGCCCATACAGCAACCAGTGGGAGCTCTAGGCTCCCCCTGGGTGCTAGCCCAGGGGTGTGCAGGGAGCACAGGGCCAGGAGACAGCTGTCTCCTGGTGGGGGCTGGGAAATTGTCTCCTGGGGGCAACCTGTGGTCAGGATAGGCCTCACCACGAGAACTTGAGTGGGGACAGTGTCCCCCTGCAGTATGGAGCTCCTGGCCCTGGCTCCCTAATTGGGGACAGGGGACTTGGAAAGAGCTGTAGGGGAGGGACAGGTCCCAGTTCCCTACCCCAACACACTGGTGGAGCAGTTAGCAGAGAGCCCCCCCGCCCAGCCAGGGACTCATTGGTAGCTGCCCCACTGGAAGATCGGGGCAGGGGACTGGGACCTGCCCCTTCCCTGCAGCTCTTTCCAAGCCCCACATCTTGATTGCCTGATTGGGGCACGAGGCTGGGACCTGCCCCTGACCAGGACAGTTCCCAGCCCCTGCTCTACAGTTGTGATCATGGAGTGGAGGCTGGGAGCTCCTTGCTGCCAGGGCACAGGGACATTGTCCGCACCAGGGCTCTGGTGCCCCAGCAGCAGGCAGCTCCTGCGGGCAGGGAGTAATCCCCTGCCCCCTCCTGCCCAGCTGACTGGGAGCAAGTTTGCTCCTAGTCAGGTATCTACAGGTATGCTACTGCACAGTTACAGTAAAAGCCATGTTATCCAGCACTTTAGTAACCGGCATGCTCCATTAACTGGCAACATGGCAAAAGCAAAACCGATGTGGCACTTCTGGTTTCACCAAGCCCCCACAGTCCAGTTTCACTGTCAATGTGGCAACCGTCAATGTGGCAAAAGCAAAACTGTCATGGCATTTCTGGTTTCACCAAGCCCCCACAGTCCAGTTTCACTGGGTCCCCATAGCCCAAGGCAAAGCAGCCTGTGTGGGGCCTCCCTCCCTGTCCCCCAGCACACCAGGGGTGTCAGGTAACCAGCATATTTGGTTATCTGGCACCCCCATTCCCCATGGGTGCCAGATAACAGAGCTTTTGCTGTACTAATCTTGAGTAATTGTGCTATTTGTATTCACAGGTAGCAAATTTACTTGCAATTAGAGCCAATTACTGTGCTGTAAGCATCTGTACATGTAGACACAATCACTTACTGCACAGTAATTAGCTCTACTGTGCAGTAGTGTCTCATGTAGGCACTCCCTGTGTGAATTCAAATGTAACAGTTATATCTTGCAGAGGTTCCCAACCACCAGGCTGGGAAGGGATGGCTGCTGGGCTGCTGGCAGTCATGTGCGGGGTTAAAGTTGGGCAGTGGGGCAGCCCCAGGAGGAAAGCAGCCAGCTCCATACACCCTGTCCCACTCCCACCACCATTGCTGCACCCTGCTGTGCCCATACAGCAGGTACCAGGGCTCGTGCCCAGCCAGGCAGGACCCCTCAGCCCTGGCTGCAGCTGGGAGAGGGGGAATGTGGGCAGGGAAATGCCTGGGGCAGAGAGCCAGGAGGTGGCTCCACTGCTTGCTCCTAAGGAAGGCAGTGGAGCCCCTTCTTCCCAGGCAGCCCCAGCTGGGTCCCCCTAGGCAACCACCTGTGAAGTCCCCTCCCCTGCAGGGTCCCCTGGTGCCTGCGTCTGTGGTGCCACAACCCAATCAGATCCTCACAATTGCCCCCACCACATAAAATTTAATTTAAATATGTAAATTTAAACGTGAACAGTCCTCAGTCAAAAAAAAAGGTTGGGAACCCCTGATCTATTGTTTTCTAATTATTTTATTCTAGACCTTGATAAACCTAGTTATTCTCTAAGAAATGAATTTTCTCATTTCTGTCCAGCAAAGCATTTCTCTTGCCAAAGTATAATTTTTTTGGCAGCATCTGTCATGTTCCAGTCCTGGAATCTGACCTAGGCTTGTAAATTGTGTTGTGCTGGCAAGGTTTTCACCCTCTAGAGCATTGTATTGGTCTAAAGTAATACATCATATTGTTTCCCACTCTTTTTGTTAGTTTTTTTTTTCAGAAGAATTCTAAAACAGTAAAATTTCCTCTTCAGAACTCAGGGCAATAATACCCAAGTCTATAGGTCTTGCTCTTTGCTATGGCGAGTGGCTTTCAAAACTACTACATGAAGAGTTAATGCCTTTATCACATGCTTAGTAGACTTAATGGCCTCAAAACAGCAGCTCTGCAAAGAGGGCATAGTGCAATGCAGCTATGTGTGAGGCTAAATTGTTACAAACTCTGTACTTTAGAAA
Source organism: Gavialis gangeticus (assembly GCF_001723915.1). NCBI lineage: Eukaryota > Metazoa > Chordata > Crocodylia > Gavialidae > Gavialis > Gavialis gangeticus. Next base: position 72,190,552 of record NW_017729022.1, read on the forward strand.
CAAGTTTAAGAGAAGTAGTTTTTTTTTAAGATTAAATACCAAATGTTGAGAAAAGAAATTGCTTCTGAAAGCAAATTCCAATGCAAAAAAATTACACTGTTCAATTATGTGGCAGATTATCTAACAAATGCAAACCAAATTAAAAATTAACACAAACCACAGATTAAATCCACATGGTGGAAAAAGTTATTTCTTTCTATGTAGACTTAGCCCACAGTCTTTTAATTAAGGATTTACAGTGCTGATACAGTTGTATTGTTTTGTTTTGCTGCCTGTATGGATGTCTCTATTCAAAACATGATGAATTTCTATTTTGTTTCATTTTTTAAAATCTAATCCATTCATCCTTATTACTCAGGCTAAACACTCATTGAATCATGTGACTTCGTATATATACCATATACTGCTGTGCATCTAAGTGCATGTGCATTCTTATTATAACTATCCTAGGGCTTAGGAGCACAAAGCCTTTTAACAAGGAGTTGTGACTATATTCCACTGTCTTAGACTCAGAATGCAGTGGTACAAAGTAGCCGAATGAAATCTAGTGCTGTCGATTAAAAATGCTCGTTCAATTACTTGTGTATAGGGGAAAAAAATCATTCTGTATTTTCATGCATCAAAATTAGGCTACAAAGACAGTCCATCCATTCATCATAAATTTATAAATGCAGATGTTTGCTCACTTTGATGGATGTAAACAAAATGCATGTTAGCCATAATATATTTATTTTATAAAACTCCTAAAACATAAAAGCAAACTTTAAGTTAGATGTTATAGGTTAAAAACATATTTAGTACATTTTCATGAAAACAGTGGTCACAAAA
>NW_017729022.1:72196379-72197857 GCF_001723915.1 Gavialis gangeticus
TGTTAGCCATAATATATTTATTTTATAAAACTCCTAAAACATAAAAGCAAACTTTAAGTTAGATGTTATAGGTTAAAAACATATTTAGTACATTTTCATGAAAACAGTGGTCACAAAAGCATCAAAACACAGACATTTCCTGTTGATTGATGAAGCTTCTAGTTTCTCCTGTAGAGACTGGGGGAAACCTAGAGAACCCTGAAGAACCCTGGGGCAGTGTCACAGAAGCAGTACAGAATTCTTTATCTGATCTCATGGAAAATTTACAAAACAAACAGCCCTAGTCCCCATTTTTGTACATACAAACATTTCATAAACAAACTCTCCAGCTGATCCACTGCTCCACGAGTGTCCTTTCGCAGCATCTGATGAAATGAGCTAGGCTTATGAAAACAGATGCTATACATCTCCAATTTAGTAAGTCTATGAGGTGCAAATCTACCCTGCCTTCACTAACAAACAAAGGCATAAATACATCTTATTTTTTTATACAGAACAGCTGTGGCCAGAAGTCCCATTGGTGACATGTAGGGGGTGCAGGCGGGTGCACGTGCAACCCCTGATATCAGTCATGTACCCCCTGAAAGTGCCAGCTCTGAAACCGGAGGTGCACTTCTGATTTCACTGCTGGCTCGGTGATCAACCACTGGCGGACTCCCTCCCTCCCACCCCTGTGTCGGCAATCTGGTGCCCCCCCAGACTCAGGAGGCACTAGTCACCCACGGAAGAAACTATTATACACATTTTGGAAAATTTAGCTTAGTCCTAACCTTTAGAATTATGACAAAGATTGTTTGGAGAAAAAATAGTATCTGGAATCCAAAAAATAAGAGTTACTTTATAAAACAAGGCTGTTTGGGAAGACTGTCTAATTTTAAGGCCTAAAGACCTTGCTAGTGTGTCATCTTAAGCCTGATACAAACCGTGATTGCTTAGTTATTACAGCAGAAAGTCAAGAGACTTGCTTTACAGTATGCCACAGACATATTGAATGACTTGGAGAAAATCACTTAACCTTGTTCTTCTCCTGTCAGAACAGTACCATTCATTAGTAAAAGGAATAATAGTTTTGCTACTGTGGAAAAATACTTTGAGATATTCCAAGGAAAAAAACACAACATAAATATGAAATATTAATACGGTAATGGCTGAGTAGCTTTTGTAGACACTCAGTCATTGGGGCATTGACTTTCATGGAATTTACTTGAGTAGGAGCTTTTCTGAATTGGGGTGCTTTTCTGAATGAAGGTCTAAATTAGGGCTGTGCAAAGCTTTGGTTGCTGATTCGATGTGGAGGAGAGTCGGCCCAATTCGGTGGCCTAATCTCTAAATCTGAATCAAATTGGGAGGCCAATAAAAAGTTCCAAATCAATTCAGATAAGATTCGGAGAGATTCAGAGATTCGGGCAGTCCTGGTTTGCCACCTCAGGGAGCTGGACCTGGCCTCCGTGCTGGTAAGTCGTGGGGGGGGGGGGGGG
>NW_017729022.1:72197969-72226323 GCF_001723915.1 Gavialis gangeticus
CCCACCTGGCCCCAGCATCCCGGTACTTTAAAAAAAAAAAAAAAGCCCTGCACTCACTGGATGCTGCAGCAGCCATTGGGGCCTCTGGGGGCTCATGGAAGAGCCCCCCATGCAGCTCAGGGCAGTGGGGGGTAGTAGGGATCACCCCACCCCCCACCCCGCCTGGCCGGAGCCAGTGAATGTGGGACTTTTTTTTCTTTTTTTTTAAAGTGCTGGGACACTGGGGCTGGGCAGGGCAGCCATTGACAGGGCTAGAAGAGTGGGTGGGGGATGGGGAGTGTTCGATTCAGAGATTTGGTGGTGGCCGAATCGAGTCAGGACAGTGATTCAAATCACCGAATCAAATCACTGCCCCCCAGATAGGCCGAATCCAAATCCGAAGTGAATACTAGCCACTTGGCACAGGCCTAGTCTAAATATCACTCTCATCATCTTCTTCACATGAAAAAAATCAAATTACGTATGACAGCCAATGTGAAGATTCATCTGAATATTTTATTTAAAGTGACCCTATTGTTTTCAGAGTCCTTTTAATAATAAGCAAGCTCTTTGTTTACTTTGGATTATTATTCATGTAATTTCTTGTTATTACTGATATTAATACTACCAGTGGAGTATCCTCTCCAGAGCAGGTATAAATACTATGATGGTTTAAACTTCTGCAGCCTGTTTATACTAGCCCTACCATCAATGCTACTGCCAGTAGACCTGAACCAATGGTAGTAGCACTAAGAAACTGGATAAAAAAAAATGTCAATGATAAACAAAGTCCTACTGAATTACTTCCCTGTTCATGCATTATTTAAAGAGAAGTGGTATTAGTACAAAGCCAACTGTTTAACCATTACAATTCTGTAACTTGGCTTGCTTTCCAGAATTATCAGAAGACTTTGACTAAGCTTCATATCTGCTTGTGGTGCATGCAGAGGGACAGTCACATATTTGGTAGGATAGATTAAATAGTAGCAAAAATGTTCCATTAAAATTCTATTCTTTGACCTACATGATATGAAAATTCCTTGGAGCTAACAACTGACAAAAAAGGAAAGAAACTTCCAAGGAGATCAGAATATGTCAACAAAGAGAAAATCCTAGGATTGTTACATGTCCACAGGCAGCATTCCGAGGGTTGTGTAAATATAAGGAACTTTTGTATAACAGCTGGAATGAGATGTCAAATACTGTCAAAATAAAAGGAAAGAATGGTATAGGTGAGTTATATGCACTACGTCATTCAGGCATATCGGGATCAATCAGTATTTTTCAGCAACTGATAACAATATAACATCAACAGCAAAAGATTCTAGTATTCACTTCCTTAAATGAACTTCTGCATTCCAGTCTGTTTCCTCATTTGATTTTATATGACTCTTTTTATGCATGTGACCACAGATGCATAATGTGTAGGACTACTTGCCTTTTTAACATATTTTCTTGTTTCATTTATGAAAATAAATATTCCATAAGGAATATTGACTATTGGGGAACGAACTTAAGCACATAACTTATATCAGTTTTCATCTAGGAAAACACTAAAGCAGATGCTTTACTGTGGCCTATATCCAATTACTTTTAGTGAGACTTATGTATCTATTTTAATCCAACTGCGTATTTCAATGCTTTGCAGATCTGCAGACATAGGGCCCAGTCCTATAGGTCTCAGGAGGAACTCCAAGATACGATAGGGAAGTAGTGATCGTGAGACTGTCTATACCATATCAGGTGTCAAAAAGCACCCAAATGAAAACATGCCCCACTCACCCACCCCTGCTCCACATGCACCAAATGCCAAAACATATCACATTGCCATGTTTGGGCTCATATCCTGGCCACACACAGTGTAACTCTGACAGTAGCTACATAACATTTTTTGGCAAGCAACAAGTGCAGAGTGGAGACGCTCCCTAGCACTGTCTGATGCAGTGTAGCCATGTCTACATCTTGTAGACATGGCTACACTGCATATTACAACCTTGTCTGTCATCAAAAATGTTATGGTTATGTTAAGGCTTATATGAACTTAAGGGGGTAGCATCCCTCAAAAATGGTACTTCTGTCTGATTTTTTTTAAATAACATCTAAAATTATCGGTCCTGAAAGAGTGCCATGTGATAGATGCATTTTAATTCCAAGCTCTCTATATAATGTTCCTTACAATTTTTTTAAGGAATTTGTCCTGCCTTCCAAGTTTATTATTCAGGCAGGTAGTAAAAGGAAAAAGGGGCTTGCAAATAACTCTAGCATAGCTGTAATCATATAGTTATAATAGACTTTAGAATGATATACTGACTTTCATCCAAGAATTCTGAATTTCATGATAGGAGTTGTTATTGTGTACCTGATGATGCCAGGAAAAATGGCAATTTCAAATGGGTAAACTGAAGCAATGAGGAATAAATAGTTTACACAAGGCCACAAAGTAAGCTGGGAGCAGAGTTGAAAATAGAACCCAGGGTGCCAGCCCCTTTCTCCTGTAAGTGAAAGCATGTCCCATTCCAGTATTTACATATTAAGGACATCTTGATTTCATATGTCCAGGGCACAGAAGTAGGTCCAGTATGTTGTTAAGAGTTAGAGCAGACAGCTGGAGAGAGTCTCTTTACAAAGTGCCATATAATTAAGATCAAACTAGGAAGTAAGGTATTGTATTACAGGTTATTGCAGACTATACCATTATATTATTTGAGTTTCTCTTATCTGTGTCTTTCACAAGTAGTGAATGAAAGGGAACGCTGTATCAAATGGCTGAACCAAAACAGAACTGGTAAAATACAAGCATCTCCTATACAAATATAGAATGAGCCTGAACAAATTGAGATGATATATTGATCTTTTAAAGAGAGGAAACACTTGCTAGCAAAATCATTTCAATTTACTAGTTCATCTTTGGTTTGTTTATCCATGTCAAAATTAAACATTAACCTTATTAAACATCAAGAGAGCTTTAAAAATTTCAGACATTTTAAACTTTGCTTTGAATTTGACTACTTCCTTTAGAGTCTTTTAATATATAAATAAACCTTTCAGGAATGCCAATCCAGACAGACCTTGACAGAAAATAGTGAAGGCATTATGATAAGCACTACAATTAAAGAAAAATGTTTAAGAAATGTTCTCAGGCTCCTGAGTTATACAAAATGGGCTCTAGTGAAGAACTATGATGCTTCTTATTAAGTTTCATTATTCATTAACTTCTTATTAAGTTTCCATGTTCTATATTCTGTTCTACTCCTGATTCATTGGAGTTATTGGGCAAATTATGTACTTGCATCTCAGTTACCTATCTGGAGATGATCCTACTTTCCAATTTTATTAAAGGGATGCTGTGAGATGCTGTTATTTGTGAGATCCTTAAAAATGGAAAGCATTATTAGTATCACTGTAATCTCAGAAACAGATAAAATGATTGAGGAAAAAATGACTTTTTGATGTAGACTCGCAAATATTAAGCATCACGTTAGAAGCCGGTGATTCATCTTATTTAAGCCCTAATGCAGCAAAATACTTAAGCACTTCCTCACACATGCATCTCTATTAAGCAAAGCACATTTCAGTGGGACTCAAACACCTGTTTACTACTGTTAAGCACACTTTTAAAGGATTGACTAAATAAGGATGGACTTGGGCACGTGTTTAAATGCTTTGCTAAATGAAGGCCTAACTCTTCAGACAGAAGCCAAAACTATTCTTTTGATTCTGGCTCTTGTATTCCCTCCCTTCGAACAGAAATTTCTGGACAGAAAAGGCAAAACTTTATAATCTAAATTAAAACAAAACAACAATTTTGTTAAAACACAGTCTATATATGGGCAATTTGTTAAATGAAAAGGGCTAAATTTGACAAATACACTAGCTCTATAGGCATGTCCAGACATTCAGTGTTTTAAATGGCAAGTGAGTAACAAAGAATCTGATACAGCTCCAAATACTAGATAAAGAGTTTCCATCCTATCACACTTAAATCCTAACGTCTATCAAATAATTATGCTAAGGAAATTAGACTGTCAAGTTTCAGAATCAACTCTTGATTATCCCAAGGGTGAAAATAGTCTGGAAATCATTTTAATAGAAAATATATTCCTTTATTTTTGCATTCTTGAAACATTTGCAGTGGTATAAACAAAGTACATGCGCATACGTTCACACACACACACACACTCTCTCTCTCTCTCTCCCTCTCTCTCTCTCTCTCTCTCAAGTGTTACCATAATCTATTCCTGGGGTGGTCTCTTGTTTTGAATTTATGAAACAAGTTAGCAGAAAGTATACAGTATAAAGGTCTTTCATGAATTACAATGTACTAAGCAAGCATGTTTTTCCTTTTCCTTAATTTATAGTCCCTGGAAAAGGATGTTAAAAAAAGCCCTATGATCTGACTTCACAAATCTCAGAGGGATACTAAGTTCTTAACTGGTAGTATTGCTGGCTAAAATGTTAGACATATTTTATCACTAGAAGAGTGATAAAGAGTGATGTCTTTTACGGATGCATTATGGCCTTGGGGTTCTTTGTGATTATTTGTTTTAATCATTGGTGCAATACAAACTGTTTTTCTCCAAATTAAGAACTTCAGAAGGTTTTTAAGGATGCAACTCTAAAACTTACTTTAAGAGTACAAGTAGTAAATATGTCCAATAAGAAACTAAGTTTGCCATCCTTGTGCTACTCTTACTCTTCATCTACCCTGAGTCCCCTCCTAAAACCTATCCTCCTGTAAAGATCTGCTAATTATGAATTTTTGGCTTGGGGGCCAGGCACTTGGTCTTGGATACTGACCTGTTTGGTTTAGGGTTATTTTTACTTTTTACTATTTTTTTATCATTTAAAAAAATTAAGTTAATTTCAGAATGAAAACATGAAATATGCCATTTTGAAAATGTCAGAGCAGAAGACTTCAACTTTGCTTAAGTTTTTCTCTCTTTGTGAACCAAAACTATCTGCCAAATTTGATTCAATATCACAGATAGCTCCAGTCAGCCAGAAAAATTCATTTTGTGGTGAATTTGTATTCACCAACAAAAAATCTCCAATCTCTAGTCTCTTGATAGTCCAAATTTAGTTTTTGCGGGGCAGTAGTACGACCTCCACGCCAGCAAACAGACCACAACCATCTCCTGTTCCATAGCCACCACCTGGCCCAAGAAATCAGAAAGGACAGAATGAAGAAAGAATTGGATCAAAGGGAGGAGAAACAGAGGTGGTTGGTATGGCAATTTCAGTTTTATTGCTGAATAATGTTAGTGTTGGCCACAGCTGGTTGAATACAGCAAAACATTTTCTGTGAATAGTCATTTGATTTATTAAACTAATTTATTTCTTCTGGATCATTTTCCCTTTTGTGTTCACTTTGGATAAATATCATTTTTTCAAACATGTACTGCAGAAACTTTGTCTCCTTCACAGAGCACGTTTTTACTATGACTGCTCAGCAAGCATAGTACACAATACTCAGATAACAGTATGCAATAGCAGCCCTACTTCACTCCCAGCACAGTAATTATATGGTAACAGACAACAGTAATCTGCTTTTTGCCTGATTCACCAGTTCCTTAATATTTTCTGCTTTTACTGTACTTTCCAGATAACTGCTGACTTCACCTTAGTGCCTCCTGCCTTTTTTTTAAATTAACCCTCATCTTAGAGTTTGTATGAATTCACTACATTCCCCTGTGCCCAGGTGTTGAGTTTAGCCTTACATACAGGCTCAGTGCAGTCCCCTCTCATTTATGATATTAAGAGATAGTTGCTGAATGGTGGGATCATTATTTAGAAAAAAAATACCACACATGCACAATCTATGATCTTTAAATACTGCTTACCTCTGCCAACTAAGAACCAATTTTCATCCAATGCTGAAAGGTACCCCTCCACTGTAAAGATTACCTATTTGCCAAACTACTTACGCTCACCTTCTATGGTGCTAGAATAGGGTTTTTTAAAAAAAAGCTCTAAACAACTCTCTTACAATAGCTTAAGTTAGGTTTTTGTTCAAGCATTAAAAACATCACCTATTGGCACAGACTAAGACTGGACATCCCCAGGGGCAGGTTTCAAAGAGTTATGAGTAAATGAAGAAAAGATCTTAGAATGGGACCATACAGGCAGTCAGTGCAGCTCCCAACAGAATTCCCAGTGTAATAATGCAGTCTATCAGCTGAGTGCTAGTAGGGCTTGTACATTTGCTTTGTAATAATACAACTTTTCCATTCGTTTTTTGCGTAGGTAAGCCAACAGGGTATGGATCCAGCAGTAGACGATTACACCACAAGGGGATAGTGGATGAATGCTGCTTCCAGAGCTGTGACCTGAGGAGGCTGGAGATGTACTGTGCCCCTATCAAGCCACCTAAATCTGCGCGCTCTGTACGTGCTCAGCGCCACACTGATATGCCAAAAGCACAAAAGGTAGGGCAGGCTGTGAAGAGTGCCCCTACTTATTTTAGAGTAGCAGAATTTAGGCAAGTCTGGTCATGCATCAAACAGGAGATATGTTCTACCTGATTGCTAATGCACCTATTAAGCATGTAGTGACGCTTAAAATAATGGCTGTCAAAGGGCTGCTCACTTCCTTAAATCAGCAATGGAACATGAAATATTCATGTCCATCTCATCCTTTTGATTGCTGATCAAAAATAGTGACTGGCTGGTCTTGTTCTACTCATAATGAGTTTTTAACCTCATTCCACACCTTATTGGACAGGTACACACAGTCAAGCATCACTCCTGATGGCATTAAATGCCATTTCAAAAGAAAAAATACATACTGAATGGTCATGAACTCCTCCCCTCCATAGTGACCACCACGGAAAAAAGAAATTGTATTTCTGCTCTCCATACTCTGTAAATTACCATTAGTCTGACATTTTTATAGCAGAAACAAATTACTATTTAAAAAAAATTGTACAAAAATATCAACATTGTCATTTTGTTTTGCTGAATAATTTAGTAGTAATAGTATGAATAGCAGCAGAAGTAACATTTACTATACACTAGCACTTGGAATGACTGTGACTCTTGTTACCATATTTTCTTGCATACAACATGCACCTTCTCCTCCATAATCAGCCCTTCAGAACTGGGGTGTACATATTAAGCAAAAGAGCTGATTTTCTTCTCAGGATAAAATACCCTGTTTTGACTCCTGTTGAACAGTGCAGCAGCTGTGGATGACTATTCAGGCAGCTGAAGGAGTCAATTGACTTAATGGCTCATTGGCACACAAGTGAACATGCATGGTGCTGCATTGCTTGCAGTTACAAAAAGCCAACAGCATACTGTCACTTGCAATTCAAGGGAAGTGATTCTTCTACTGCAAAGTCCTCACCTGGAGTACTGTGGCCTGGTTTGTGTCCCACACTTCAAGAAAGATGTGGGCAGTTTCAAAATATTCCAGCAAAGAAAAACAAAAATTATCAGGGACCTGGGAGGCAAAATTTATGAGGAAAGGCTGAAAGAACTAGAGTTATTTAGTCAGGAAGAGAGAAGACAAGGGGGCAGATTTGATAACAGTCTTCAGATACCTGAAGGGTGATCACAAAGAGGATGTTGATGGGCCTTTCTTTGTGGCGGTAGGGAACAAGAATTGGAGCAATGGCCTCAAGCTGCAGCACAGGAAGTTTAGGTTGGCAATTAAGAAAAACTTACTGACTATCAGGGTGGTCAAGCACTGGAACAGGCTACCTCAAGAAGTTCTGGAGTCTCCATCCTCGGAATTTTTCAAGGTCAAGTTACACAAACACTTGGCTGGGATAGTTTAGTCAGAGATGATCCTACCTTGAGCAAGAAATTGGACTAGAGAATAGATAACTTCATGGGGTCCCTTCCAGCCCTATTTTCCTATGATCCTATGCAGTATAAATGCTGTGGGGTCATAAATGTAATTAAGACAGCATTGTTTGAAAAGGAAAATAAGTTAATAAACAGAAGACTTTATTAAAAGACTATGAATCTGAATATTTAACTTGAAAAGCACTTTTATATGGCTTTAAATAAAAATGACAGATAGTGGAGTCTACATTTAAGAAACGCCATTTTTAGGAACCACTTCAACTAATGTAATCTGTATTTTCATTGTTCCTTGCCTGAAATAACTTTTCCAAAATTGTGGTGCCTGGGGAAAATGTAATTGAAGCATGAATTCTAGCTCTTTCAGATTCAAAGCTGGAATGCCAAAATAAATAGAAATGTGGGATATTTCAAAGCTCATGCTACTTCCAGGATTTCAGACTCCAAGTCCGTCAATCCTTAATCTTTTATGAGTACCATATTTACTTGATTGTAAGAAGAGGTTTTGCCCCCCATTTAACTTGGGGGAAAAGCACCTCTCATCTGAGAATTGTGTATGAAGGCAGCAGCAGGGGGCAGGTGGCTGCCTTGGCTTGAGGTCAGAGTCATAGCTGCAGCTGCCGCCTGCCTCCCACCCACCCCTGCTGCCTCCATACCCCACTACCTTCCCCCTTCAGCCTCTTCTCTCCACCTTCTCCCACCAAGCAGCCTCTGCTCCCCTGCCTGCCCGTCTTCCTCCCCACTTTATTTTTCCTTTGTGCTGGCAGGTAACATGAATGCTGCAGCCTGGGGCACTTAGCACAGCCACAGCCTGGGCCCAAAACAGTGGGGTGCAGCCTACACAGCTGCTACAGGGGCTGGGCTGGGGCCATGCTCAGTGCCTCAGGCTAGAATGGGAACAGAGCCTGCCAACGGAGGCTGGACATAAGGAAGAACTTTTTTACAGTCCGAGCCCCCAAAGCCTGGAACAGACTGCCGCCAGAGGAGGTGCAAGCACCCATTCTGGATTCCTTTAAGAGTCAATTGGGCATTTATCTTGCTGGGATCCTGTGACCGCAGCTGACTTCCTGCCCCTGGGGCAGGGGGCTGGACTGGATGATCTTCCAAGGTCCCTTCCAGCCCTAATGTCTATAGAAACTATGAAATCTATGAAACATGGAGAAGAGGCTGGGGAGGTGGGGAGGGAAAAAGCAGAGGCTGGGCAAGAGTAGGGAGCAGAGGCTGAGGGAAAGGGGGAGAGCAGAGGCTGTGTGGGAGGGTGAGCAAACGCTGGGGTAAAACAGAGAGCAGAGGTAGCAGGCACAAGCAGAGGGCAAGCTGCTTGACCTCCCTATACTACTTGCCTCCCCACTGCCTGTACCCCTGCAGCAGTAAGAAGGATGAGTTAAAGAGGACCCTTCAATAATTAGATTATATACATGGAAAATTATAACAAATTTATAAATTTCCCATATATAGAATCTAATTATTGTAAATAGTCTTAAATTTGGGGTTGTCTTAGACTTGAGTAAATATGGTATTAAATTTACTTTAGAATTAAAAACTTCAAAATGAAACTTCAAAAACCTTCAGGATTTATACAGCATGCATAGACAATAAAAGAAAATGGGCCAAATAATAGGTATTTTTGTAATTTAATAAACTTCCTACTTTTTAAAGTCAACTGTTGGGAGTGCAAGATAAACAGAAAAGTTTAGGTCCTATTCTTCAATGTATACTGTAGCTTAATACATTTATCTAATCCCTGGAGTAGATCTGGAAATCTCATGTGAATGTATGAAATTAATTACATTAAATGGGAATTTTTTTTTTAAGTTACATACTCTTATTTTATCTACTTCACACTTTCCCCTTTTACAGTTTATTGGAATAAGTCTGTTCTAAAGCCACAGAAACCAATGAGTCCTTTCAGTGGGTGTGGGGTCTGGCTTTCTGAATCAGAGCCTGCAGCCGTTAATTAGGCCCTGAGTTTGCAAGTGGATCCTGTGACTGTGGGCTCTGTGTGGGTATAAAATTCCACCCATTCAGAAGAACTTCAAGAATGGGCCTTAGTGCTGGCATAATTCTGACTCAAGTGTATTTCATCTGGAAGTCAAAGAGAGGTTTGCCTATAAGAAAGCAAGTAAGGAATTTGAAGCTCTGATCCCACATTTACATACCTACATAAAAATATATAACAATATATAAGGATATTGTTGAAGATTTATTGTGGCTGGTGCCAACATTTATCAGGCAACATCAGAATGTATCATTAAGCACAGGATACTAAGATTAGGTGAGTTATAAGGCTCCAAGATTCAATAAAGTATGTGCACATCATTGAAAATCAAACTCAGAAGCAATTTTTGTGGAAAAGATTGCTTTTCTTTCTGAGGAAAAGATCATCTTGTCTAAATGACAAATGTCTAAACAAAATCTGACAATCTTAGGCAATGCTTAAATGTTTCTATCCTTTTTTTTAATACAGTACTGAAGACTGAAATTATTTTACTAGAAGTAGGTCATCACCACCATTACAGAGTGGCTTCAAGCCAAACAAAACATAGCAGTGGTTATTCTAACCAATGAAAGCAAGTGCATTGGAGATATTGAAAACCCCTGTAATTGTTTAGTGATAAGGTCACTGGAAAGTCTTGTAAATATTCAGTGACTCTGATATGATGAGCCAATTCCAGAACATATTTGACATGGAAATACCATATTTATTTATTATTAACTTACAGATATATTAGAGTATATATTGCAGTAGTGGCTTTCTCTGATTTGATAAGAGTTTTCGAAGCAGCGAAGGTCTGTTGGGTCTAGGGAATCATTGCAACTCATAGTGCTTCCTGCAAAGTGCTATGAGTTGCAACAGAGAACACATCTTCTGTTCTGTCTGTGCCCTCTATCCTTAGTTATACCTATTTAGGTCTCATGGGAATTTGGCTCAGCATTCATCAGATAGAAGGTACCAGGCTTCAACTCTGCCTCACATTTGGCATAATTTGATTAATCATGAATAACAACAGAAAACAAACTCAGGAAACTATTGTAAAAGAAATTTATTTTAGTAAAATAATAAATACAATTAAAGCCAAAAGTATGTGATCTCAGTGCAGTTTATGCATATCATGTGTTTCAGAAATTACCAAACGAACCACATTCCTAACTTCTTCCACGGAGAAGAAAAAATGTCAGAGGCAAGTCTGAAGGTTTAAGCACTCAGACAAATACTATTTTGTACTTCTGTGGTGCCTTTCACCAAAGCTGTTAAAAATCTTTACATATATGGTTTTAAGTAATTAAGCCTCATAACAATGGTGTGATACGGGTAGCAGTCCAAGTTTGGAGGCCACCCCTCCATATTTAATTTTGAGTTCTAACATGAGTTTTAAATAAAGCATAAAACTAGTTGGTCACCAAATGTGAATTTGGTAGGTCCCTCAAATTTTAATCAAGTTTTTACTTGGTTTCTTTTCAAAATGTTCTAGTGGGTAGAGTTTGAATTTATGGTTTGGCTGAACTTCTGTGACAATCCTCCTTTTCATTAAGTCTCTTAACAGAACATTGTCTATATACAACTTGGTAGAGTGGTGGATCCTTAGTAGATCTGGTGCCAGGGAAACATTTGCTTTTTGTTTTGCTTAATCTTGTGGTAAGGATGATTTTTTTAAGTGTTGAAGTGAAAGTTTATTTACTTTACACAGAACCCTGATTAGTGAGGGGTAAAAGCAAGGTAGAGATGCTCCTGATAGATTAACTGCTACTTCTGTCTGCTAATGAGGACTAGGTACATACAAACTAATTAACTGTGGGTGGACACACAACCCAATTGATTGGTGGAGGTGAGGCGCATATAAAAATCTGTAGCTTCTGATTGTCTTAATCCTATATTGGAGAAAGCACATAAGGCTTCATGCAAAGCTGTCAACATATTAAACATTCCCTGTTAACAGCAACATTTTTACCCCTGCGGGCACTTGCTCCCTCATAAGCCCCCTGCTCCCTCATGAACACTACAATAATCTGAAATTAAAACACAAAAACCACATGCTGGGCCATATTTAGAGCTACTATACACATACACACACACATGCATAAATCTACACGCATGTGTTCACACATACATGCACACACACCATGATTGAAACCCACAAAAGCAACAAAATGAAAACTTAAGCCAGCTAACGATACCCTTCACCTTTTAAGCACACACATCACTATTGCCCCAACTACTGGACACCACAGATCACAATATGAAACTTTAACCTCCTAGGAATGCCACTCTTCCATCAGTTAACTGCCTTTACGTAAATAATACTTTACCATATTACCCTCTCTTTATACAATTGTTTACATTAATGTAAAATAATTTGATAGGGTGATGTTTACACCAGGGCAAGACAGTATTGTTGCAAATCAAACAGATTCCTTACAAAGATTTAGGTACCTAGGTTCACTTACACACCTAAGAGTTGGTATAGGAACTGTTCCCAAGAAATTAAACTGTCATATATGAGAGCCTTATAGGTTTTTTCCTAGAAAAAGCCTATTCCAGTGTTAAAGCTTCAGGTTCTACTGTAGCTTTGACCAGTAGTTTGAATGCTTAGATAATATACAAGTTTAACCAGATAACCATTAGACAATCATGTACACTAACATAAACTCACAGATTTATAGGTATTTTATCTTGACTTAATCGAAGTACAAAAAACAGCTACAAAAATAGCTCCACCCTAACTTATTTGGGCACATGTATATTAACCACAATAATTATCATTGCTGCATTCTTACCAGCATATGAAAGTAGCAAATTCTGCTCTGAGAGGTATAAATCCAGTGTGACCCTCTGTAACCAATAGGATCAGGCTTACACCAGTGTGAAAGAGTGGACTTTGACCTCACTGATTAAAATATTACATAAAATACACACAGGGTTATTTGACAGATTACTGCGATGATAGCATAAGTTGTTTCATGTCAAATTGTAAACTCCAAAAGATTTCTGGGCAAGGTATGCTGTTATTGTTAAGGAAAAGTTATAAATGTTAATTGTTATTGGAACTGAACAGGTTGTATAGAATCACCTTTCAAAAGAACCTGTTTTGTTTCACTGCAGATGCAATTATTCTCACAATCATACAGAGTTAAGATTGTCCTCTTTGGATGGGTGAAGAATTTGACAGATGTCAACCTATCCTTAAATTATACTGTGCTATACCCCATCACAATTTAAACTACTTTAAAATTAGTTATACTGTATCCCCCATCACAGGTTAAACTATTAATTTGATTAACAGATTGTTTTCATGGTTCCATTTTAAGGTGCATTCTTGGCCTTTGAGTACATAATATTATATTTTTGCATCAGGTACTTAATGTATCTACATGCTACAAAATAGTATTTTTTCATATTGTTACTCTAAAGTTTTATTTTTAGAAATTGTGAAAAGGTATTTTCAAAATTTATTAAAATAAATCTGTTACTCTATATATTTAGTATTTTCAATAGATAAAATGGGTAAAATCCATATCAATGGAGATTTTAATACGTCCAAATTTATTCTAATATGTACAAATTTGTTAAGGATGAAATTCATCCTATTATAGAGAATTAGTATAAAAATATGCATGACTTACATTCCACATAGCTATTATTGGCCTTTTGTTGGCCCAAACATGAACATATTTAGCCATCAGTGTAAGAACATCCAATGACTTGAAGGGGAGTCCCCAGTATAGTCATATTAACATAACAAAAGAACTATCTATTGCACTATCATAACAAGTTATAATTAACCCATCTAATTTTAATTGTACCTCAACAGATCTGCATGGTTTTATTTCATATATCAATTATGCTTATCCAAAAAAAAAAAACCCTAAAATTATTTCTGGTTCACTTGCAAATTGTTTCATTCTGCTGAAAGCTATTAATTTAAATTCTTAGCAATACAAAAAGGGGAGTTGATTAAAGTCTATTAAATATGTTTTATTTGTCTAGTCAGAACTACTGAAAGATAGGAAGTTGACTTCTATCTAATGAAAAGCCTTCATATCAAAATTCATCTAAACTGAATGTAGTTATCAATGAACATGTGCATGTGAATTATTAGAAAGGACATCACCAGTGTGATGCAGTGGTGGGCAAAGCTAACCAAACTCTGGCATGCATCCACCAGTGCATCTCAGGCAAAACCAGGGAAGTCATCCTCCCACTTTACTTGGCCCTGGTGAGACTGCAGCTGGAGTACTGCATTCAGTATTGGGCCCCCCACTTCAGGAAGGATGTGGAGAAGCTTGAGAGAATCCGAAGGAGAACCACTTGTATGACCCAAGGCCTGGAGGGAAGGCGGTACAAGGAGAGGCTGTGGGACTTGGAACTCTTCAGTCTGGAGAAGAGAAGGCTCAAGGGGGACATGGTGGCAGCCTACAATTTCATAAGAGGAGTACATCAGGACCTGGGAGAACATCTGTTCACCAGACCTCCCCAAGGGATAACAAGGTCTAATGACCATAAATTCCAGGAAGGGCGAGTTAGACTGGATATTAGAAAAAAGTTCTTTATAGCACGTGTCCAGGGTCTGGAACAAAGTCCCGCCAGAGGTGGTACAAGCACCTACTCTGGATTCCTTCAAAAAACAGCTGGATTTATTTCTTGCTGGGGTCACTTGATTCCAGCTGACTTCCCACCTATGGCAAGGGGGCTGGACCCAATGATCTCTTGAGGTCCATTCCAGCCCCTAATGTCTATGAAATGTATGTCTATGAAATCTATGAAACCTAATCATATGGCAACATGTGTGATGCCGAGAAAGGAAGAAATTCCTGTATTTTCATAATTAGCAAAAAGAAAAGCATGAAACCCAAGGTGTGCTTTAGACCATGACACTCTGTTCATTACAAAGTATAAGAAAAATTAGTACATTGATTTTTCAGGTAACATCTCATTCTGTGAAGAGAAAATGTCACCTTATAAGGCTCCCGTAAAACACGCTGGGAACATCTCTCCAATAGGCTATCGAGAGAGAATAACACATGCATGGATCCCTGGATGGACTGTGACAAAGGCAAGCTCTCCAGCCAGGAGGGGGAAGGGGGCCTGCTCCTTAAATTCACTTGGCCTCAAGAGGACCTGCCCGTGAGTCCATCTGACATATTGATAGGCTCTCCCAATCAACTTTTAATCCCATGGCAACAGTTCTTGCTGCCCAAACGCTATCCAGGATGGCAACAGCTGATCAGCCCTGGACACTGCCATTCAGTCACCAATTAGCCATTGCCAGCAACACTCTCTAAGGCAACTAATGTGTCTCTAAGCAAAGTAAGTATAGATTACCATGATAGCCTGTGAATAGGTAATGGGCAGCAGGAAGGCTCTGACTTTTCTTACAAAGCAATATCACAGAGCTGGTGGAGATCACAATGAGCACAAAAGGGCCTGTCACAGTTTAAAACAATGGTTCTCAACTAGGGTGGTATCACACTCAGGGTGCCAAAGACTTCCTCACAACGTTAGCACTATTAGGTATACAGACATGATTCACCAGATAAACTTAGAGATTTCAAATAGGAACCCATATAGTGTTAAGAACCTTCTGACCTGGTGCAGACTTTTCAAGTTCTTTCCAACAGAAGAATTGTTCTATTATTTTTCTGTAGTCAAAAAACAACTGAAAACTAAGGGCGTGCATTTTCTGAGGGGTGCATTGAGTCTGAAAAGATTGAAAACCACTGGTTTAGAACTATAAGACTTTGTCACAATTGTTTTCTCAAGGAAGCATTGTCATGGCTAACTTTAAGGACAAGCAAAGAACGTGACTGCTTGAAGTCACACATACCACACAAGTTCTGTCACTGAAGCCAATCTTACCTTCCTAATAGGCATCTGGACTAAAGGGGGAGCCAAGAATTCATTTCCTTCTTTCTCTACCAAAAGGCCCAGAGAAGTAGAAAGTTCTACATGCTCCTTGCTGATATAAACCTAAACATGCCTTGTGCTTGTTTTGGCCTTGCATGCTAATATACACATACACAAAGTAGCACAAATGACCTTCAAAAAGTTCAAATTTATAATTCGCTCACAAGAACGGGTGTTATCTGAAATCCATCCAAACTTCTTCTATGCTTTAGGGCCTTGAGCCAAAATAAAAATGTGGAATTTAATATATTTTATGTTAAGAAAAAAAAAGAGGAGAAGAGAAGTGGAGATTAAATTACTTTTCATTTATTTCTGAAAGACTGGAAGTATCTATGCCGACTGGCACGTTAACAATTCATAGATACATCTGCAGGCCAAAATATGTGCAGCAGCACCAATTGTACCTTCTGTTACACCCAAACCACAGCACCAAAATCATTGTGGGAAGCAGTAGTATGGCAGACAACAGAATATGGTCTGTTTACTTTTAAAAGGCTATTTTTGCCCATTTCCCACTTTTCAGTCTTGATATTTTGTCACTGACCACATTGCCCACAGAACTAAAATGCTTTTCAAAATAGACCCTAGAGGGTTTGTAGCTAAGATATGGTGTGTGTTACTACAAACATTAGGTTTTTCTTTTATTACCAGTAAAACAAAGGAATTTTTAATGCCAGATTTAAATGGTCATTCTGAAAAGCTTAAAAGAAGACAATTCCCAATCCCCTTTGTCTGTTACAGTTAAATGACCCTTAGGATCAGAAAGATAATAATCACCCCTATGTTAATGCTCGTTTACTTGTGAAAGAAATATCTGCTAAAGACAAATCACATTTTGCATTTACACCTGTGAAACCTGATTGGCATAAGTAGAGTCAAGGATCTGACAATGAAAACATTCCCACCTTCCCTTGAACAATTCAAAGCTGTCCATTGTAGTTATCCCCATCTGTAATTCCAAACTGGAGGTGTCTATTACAGAAACAAACATTGGAGCTACTACATACATAGAAGCTTTATTTTTAAATATTTCAGACAGTTTTTCAAAGTTGGAAAAGAGATAAGCAGTTTTTGTCAGTGTAAATATGCATCTCTGAGCCCGATTCAAAGATTCTTGAAGTCAATAGAAAGATTCACATTAACAAAACCAGGTTCTTTCTACAGTAAACTCCTGCATATTTCTTCTATTTATTGTATTTATTTCCAAAAAGAGAATGAGGGGGGATTTTTTTGTTTGATGTCCAGTTAAAGAACTCAATTATTTTATTGCAGAATTTCTACATTTAGAAAATATGACCTACTTCGGTCAGGATGAAAAGAATGACAACTCCAGTTTACTGTGAATGGTATATTTAATGATTGCTCATCTCTGCTCAAGAGTTTGTCAAATCAAATTGTACATAGACTTCCATCTATTTTTTAGATCTTCACTAAGATGTAGATAAAGAGGCTTGAGGGAATTTTTTTAGCTGTATCAAATGAAAGGTAGTATAAAAGCCTTTGGAAATCTACAAAAGTAGTTGCACATTTTCTGTACTCTGCATAATGCAGTTGTGACATGTTCTTCGATACTGAGAAACACCTGCATGATTGAATTTGAGAAATGAGTGTCCTAATAGACATAAGTAAGACCAGGCTCCTGAGTACCATACTTTGGTTTTATGACTATCATTGTCAACATATAGAAGTGACATATGAGACCCTAGATCATCCAGATTTATCATCCTGATTTTGAATGGCCTCAACAATGTCTGTTTGTAAGGGAATTTGCAACTTGGGGCAAAGCCATTTTTCTAGTGTGTGCTGCTGCTACAGTCAGTGCCTCTTCTTTCCTGCAGTGACCAAAGTAACAAATAGAAGTAGTACTAGGCATAATATTAAATATTCTCTTCAATATTTATGCCTCATCTTGTATGCTACAAGCAATGCCTCATTTTGCCACTTGGCCACATATCGGAGCTAAAGCATATGACTTTGCCCCTGCTCCATTTAAGCACATATTTTACTTTATTGATTGATAAGGCATCAAAAATTCAAAGGACAGGAATAGCAGAGAAGAGTTATTTGCTCATTATGGAATTGCAATATCTATTATAGATCTAGTAGCTTTTGGAAGCCAATTTTCTTAAATTTTGACTACTTTCCATATTATATTGTGCATAGATTAAAATATATTGTATAAAATAACTTGTCTTTTGCCGTCCTCTGGCAAATTCTTCTAAAATATAGTGCAGCTTTGAAGCAGCAATGACAACGCTAAGTTTTTATTCTACTGCCATCATAGAAGTTCAGGAGTTGATGATGCAAGCAGAGGTAGATTAGGACAAGATGTGTGGACCTTTAAGTGGCCTGGTGCAGACATGAATCAGTGGAGACATCTACACAAGATACTTACTGTGGCATTGCCTAATTAGTTTCACAGTGAAGTGTCGGTGTCTACATGTGCAGAGCTATTAGGCTGGAGTAAATTAATTAACTCAACCATAATTATAGGCGGTCCTTGGACTCACAACACAAATGGTTCCTGAAAACTGCATCTTAAGTCTAAACATTGCAACTCAGAACTGATTTTCCCATAGGAAACAATGTTATAAATGGGGGATTAGTTCCTGAACCAAGGCCAAATACCCTATTTTCGCCAAAAGTAACCCAGAATTTTGTACTTAATAAATTATATATGAATAATGTAGCTATATAATGTATTTATATTGTAAACAGCTACCATTTGGAAGGACTTCTTTGAGGTGACTTTGCTGGACTTTTTGAAGGGCTCTTGGTTGGACTTTTTGAAGGGTTCTTGGCTGGAGTCTTCTCAGGAGTCTTGGCTGCAGGTTTTTCTGGAGTCTTGTCTGCTTTCTCAAAGAAAGTGTCCAAGGAAGTTTGGACAGATGTTCTCCAGGGAAATGAGCAACACAGCGAACTTGTTCGCTGGCTTGGCATCGCAACGGACCAAGAGGCATAAAGTTGAAACTGATGTCAGAAAGTCGAAACAGGGTGTCAATTTATATATGTTGTAAGTGCTTTTCACTGCAACTAGAAATGTTGTAAGTCAAGGGCTGCCTGTAGTACTGCCCAATACAAGTACTATCCTATAGTGGAGTTATTTGCTGCACCACAGTGCATATATAGATGGTGACCAGGCTGGTTGGGTAACAAGGGTGCTACACTGTGGGAATTCCTGCCAGCTAGCCTCTTACTGTAGCACCCCCCAGTCCTCCTGCTGGCTGTGGCTGTGCTGCCTTGGCTCAACATGTTGCAGTCCTGGATGTACATGTAAACTCTGTGCTGAGGAGCAATAAACTCCAGCATGAACCATGCCAGAGTTTGTTGCATCATGCTGATTTCATGTGTAGATGCCCTTAGTAAGAACCAAAGGGCTCATCTGCAGTAGGTGCATTACAAGTAAAGCCTAAGGAATCATATGGAAGAAGGTTGAGATAGGTAGAAAGATTAATTTTAGCAAGGCTGGGTAAGAAAAATCAAGAAAACTAAAAAGGTCATGTAAATTTATAATGAATTCATATTTTGAATATATTTATACACCTATATATACACAAGGCATATTAGAGCAGCTATTCAGCAATGGCTTACTAAGTAATATCTGATAAAAAGAAAACCATATGGAAATTCTTTTGGGCTGATCAAGTGGTCTCTAGATTGCTAGCTTATCCACATTATATTTGCACTTCAAGGTCAACATATGATATAGATCATCAAGGGAATGATTAAAAAGTTGACATCAACAAGAGGTTTTAAGCATCTTCTTTTCAGACAAAAAGCAGTGATGAAAGAGACTGCAAGACTAAGAAGTGTAGGATTAAGGAGGAGAAGACAGTATTACTACAACAAACAAAGAAATTCTTAATGTTGAATAATCTAGAATTCACTAATTTGTCTTGCAGTCACCATTGGTGATGCTGCTTAGTTTGGCTATGCGTGGGTGGGGGGAGGGTGTTCTAGTAATGGTGGTTTGATACATATGACAGTTACTGCCATCACTGGTCCCAGTCAACTCTAAAAGAATCATAGATCTAAAAGAATCATATGAGAAACCTCTTCTAAATGCCTGACTGTATAGTCTATGGTTGAACCTTGTGCCACAGCTACTTGTCCCCAGGGAATACCAGTGCTACATGCACTTTGGCATAGGGCAAGTTTCCCTAGGGCTAGTAGGGGAGCCTGGGGCTAGCACTGGGCTGGCCCCAGCAGCCTTACCTGGGATCCTGGGGGCCTCAGTGGTGATCCTACCAGGAGGAGCCTGGCTGGCACCTGCAGCACAGCTCTGGACAGCCCAGTTCCACTTTTCAGCAGTGCACGCTGCCCATGCATGTGCTGCTCTGCTTCTTTTTTCCATGAGTTTTTTTGATTTCTGGGTATCCAGGAGTCAAAGGATATCCAGGGGTTAAAAAAAACCTCAGAAAAAAAAATGGAGCAGCGTACACATGGGCAGCACACCCTTGCAGTAAGAAGAACACCTGATTGTGTGGTATGTGGCACTGCAGACATGTTTGTTGTGTTTGGACATGCCCAGAAAGTTTATTGTTACCTGATGGGACCACCCAAATGTACAGGTGTATTGGAGCAAGACTAGAAATCAAATCAAGTAATAACTAAAAGCAAATTTTCTTTCAAGTGGTATGGGAATTTCACAGTACAGAGGTCATGCAGAATCACACTGACATGAGACCTCCATTAATTAGTGCATTTAGGATAATTGCTTTTTTGCATCTGGATTGATGGATAGAAAATATTGTGGAAACTATCAAACTTTAAGCAAGCCTCACTCCACCATGTGCAGGAATTTGTTTCTTTTTATAAACATTTATATATCTGCAATGTAAATATTGCATTAACATACCAGTTGTATAGATGGAGAAACTGAGGCAGAGACAGCAACTGGGTGCATCAACATGTGCAATTAATATGACACAAACTCTGGAGCCATTTGAGCCAAAGGGAACTGCTCCTGGAAGCAGCGTCTACATGTGCACCCAGGACAGCAGCAATTTGAACCAGGGTGGAACAGGCCTCTGGCTTGGCTGGGCTGACTGGGTGCAATTTACACCTGAAGACAGCATCCACAAGTCCATTTCAGCGCAGTGAATTACTCTATTGTAAAATAGTCCTATCCCCAAGCGTACTATTTTATGGCAGAGTTCATTAATTCACTGCGATCTAATAGCGCTGCATATGTAGACAATGATACTTTACTGCAGAGTAATTAGTCTGCTCCACAGTAAAGTGCCCGTGTAGATGCACCCACTGACTTGCTGAAGGTTGCAGATGGAATCAGTGTCAGCACCAGGACATGAATAGAGGAGTTCTCCTGCTTGTAAGCCTATGCTCAATTAACACTATTTATTCATGTAACCATATAGCATTAAAGATAATCATTTGCTTTTTACACTTTCAGGAAGTGCATTTGAAGAATACAAGTAGAGGGAACACAGGAAGCAGGAACTACAGAATGTAAGAAATCACCATCCACACGAGTGAAGAATGAATGTGCCATCTGCAGGATACTCTCCTGTAAATAAATTATTTGTTAAACATTGGAAGACTTAAACACTATTGTTCAACAAGCTTGATGAAATCTCAACCGATGGGCATTCTCCCAATGAACAATGCAAGTAAACATTCCAATACTGAGTCTTTAGGAGAGCAGAATGTTATAAACCAACCTAGTGCTATGAAGCTTCTGAGGTTGATAGATTACTGTTTGATTGTTAACCTGTTATAAATGATCCTGCACAAAAACTCTTAAAGTCCTGTGCCCCTCAAAAGCCTGCAAATTTATGGGCCTTTGATGGATCCAATTGCACTAAATTAACCTATGAACCCTGGCTGCTGGAGTCATTCATCAGCCTTGTCTAAGTGTTTTTTTTTATTTGCACTTCTATACAAGCAACAGGCTGTTTGCTTTACAGTGTCTGATAGCATTGTTTGTCTACCCCTTTCATATTTGCACAGTTTGACATTCCCAGTAGCAGCAGCAGCAAAGTAACAAAAGCAATTTTTGGACATCTATTGATTCCATCTGTGGCATTTTGACAGCATATGGGTTAGATGCATCAATTTTAATTATAGCTTTATTTTTTGTCTTGCCAAAATGCAAGTGGTTGCAACTTGTGAGATACATGATTTTAGAAGCAGTTAAGCATATGTATGCTCTCAAGCCCTCAATGATTATTCCAGGTAACAAACTGTTTTGCAACAGTATAGGCAATTTCTTTCCTCCTCCATATAATGCAGTATGTAAAATTTAGCATATCAATAATACACATATATCAAACAGTATGTAAAATTCTGTTTTATAGTACAATGGTGCTATTTTGTAGTTTGTTATATGAAAGGGTCTGGCCAAAACTGTAACAGGTAAAAGCAAACACAGAAAAACCAAGCCAAAGATAAAATGAAAAGGAAATAGGTTTAAAAACCACGCGTGCATTTTTAAAAACAAACTTAATAAATGGAAATTCTTTTCTTGCCTTCTCAAGGAAGTAAAGCTAGAAATAAAATTACAGTATTTTCCTGAGATTTGGATTCTAAGATTTATGGAAAAATGGTAGAGTATTCTAAACACAGTCTCATCAGGCTATTGAAGTCAATGGAGTAACATCCATAGACTTGAAAGGGCAAGATTACACCCAAAAACTCTAGGAAATATTGGGCATTCTGCTCTAATGTATCAGAGGATTAATAATACTCATTTGTTTCAATGCTTCCCACACTCCTGTGTAACTAAATCAAGTGTTAATTAGGCTACTGGATCCCTCTGTAAATCAGAAAAGCTCATCTAATCAAGGAAAACAACAGGAGGACCTGCAGAGAGGAGAGGACAGTGTAGTTCTTTGGACCACTTCTTTACAGATCATTGAATGCACCTAGACACCCTGGCAATAGGGCGATTAAATTATAGACTTCATCTTTAATCTCACTGTTTAAACAGCTTGCTATGCTGCATTTTTGTAAATTCATTCAGGGGAAAAAGAGCCTTGGAACAAGATGTGTTGTGGAGCCAACATTTTCCCAGAAAGAGGACACAAATGGAATTAATGTGAAAGTAGCATACTTCAAGGACAGATCTACTGTCTCCCCTACATTTGACCAGTTACATTAAAGGAATGGAGCCATGGCTTTAGCATCCCCATAAGGGAGACCACTATGGCCTTTTTTTCTAGGAAAAAAGCTGGGCTAAACAGTTTTTTGAAGAAAAGAGCAATGTATTCCTCCTGAGTAGCCCAGTAAAATGTGTTCTGTGTACCAGTAGCCATGTCTTGGTTATACATTCAATAGGTATGCATTGCACTAAAAAAATAAAAGAGAGTAAAGCTAAAATGGGCTGCCTGCAGTCACTGTGCAAGGTAGATATTTTAATGAGGGCAACAAGCTAAATGAGTCAGATGTGGAAGGCTAAAATAAGTTATCATCTTTTCCGTTAGTGAGGTATATGAGTATATATCGCTAAACAAACTAACTAGTATAGCCTGGATAACTTTTTCGTTCAAGAAATGACAGTCTGACATTCTGAAATTTGCTATAAGACTTCAGTTACATCATAGACTATCACTAAAGTATGAAAGAAAAGACAGAATTAAGTCTCACTATTAAATATTAAATGGTTTAAAAACTGCAGTCCCAATGAAGTCAATATGGCTCTTGCTATTTCTATTTACTTCAGTGATAGCAAGATTGGAGTTGAAACTCAACAGAAACTAGCATTAATCATTAACAGTTTTGAAAGGGAAGCAGAAAAATTCTTTGCTCAGCAGTAAAAATGTACATCTAGACTGACAATCACATTTGTGCAAAGGGCCTGCACAAAGCTTATTATTATGTTTTACATTATGCTCAGTCAAAGAACAGGACTCCATTATATGGCCCTGTAAATTCAAATAATAAAGACTGTCTCTAACCATGAAAGTTCAAGGTCCAGGGGCCAGATTCTATTCCGCCTATCAGACTCATACATTGTAGCTAAATGCCTAAGTACCTAAATGCAATTCTATTGCACTCTGCTTGATTCCCTGAAAAACGGCTGATGCAATGTGTGGGCAGGTCTTCCTCCTCACTACTTTTTTGTGACTTAGGCTGTGTGTAGATGAAACGAGAGGTGTGTACACATGACACTAAAGCGGGCTAAATGCTTTTGCACTGCTTTAATGGTGTCTGTGTTTGCCTGCCTTGGTGGCATATTGCACATTAATTCCAGCTGCTGTAGGAAATTCGGTGGTGTAATGCGCCTTAAATGACTTGGGATGCATCAAACTAAAGCACCAGGCTCTGTGCAGCTCAGGGGCTCCACAGGAAGCCCTGCAGGCAGCCTGGCAGCAGCCTGGGAAAGCAGCTTTGCCCAAGAAAAGCAGCAAGACTGATCTTTTTTTTCCACCCCTTGGAACCTGCCTGCCTGAGCTGCATGGGAGCCCGGTGCTTTCCTCTGCAGCTGTGGTACCCCCTGGGACTGCCCGAGCCAGGTGCCTGCAGGCAGGTGCCACTTAGTGGAGCTGCCACTGCCATGGAGGGAAGCACCAGCCCCCTCCTCCCCCCCATAGCCCAGAGACTGCTCCACCTGCTGGCAGCTCATCCTCCCCTCCCCACCAGAGAGGCAGGTAAGGTGTGTGCACAACATGGGGGTTTAACCAGCCCTAAATTGAAGCAGTGTTCTATTTACCCACCACTTCAATTTAGGGCCCCTGTTTCATCTACAAACGCCCATAGGTAAAATGAGAGTGTATTACAAAAATAAATGCAGTAATTAATTTCTGAGACTTGAAAACAGTGGAATAGAATTGCACTGAGGTACCTAAGTCCACTTAGATGCCCAATAAATGTAATAAAACCTGGTCCTAAATACCCCTGTGAGGTAAGAGCAGGCCCTGCATGGGCCCTTACGTGCAGAGGTGAATTTCGTCCATAAGCAGTGGCTGCATGAAGACTGCCCTTTCAGTTGACACATATGAATGTACTAAGTCTCCACTACGCCATGCATAGTGGTTCAGTGGCCCACTGTTTTGATGAGCAAGTACAAAATATATGAAGTTCAGAAGAGACTATGTAGCATATTTGCTTTACCTTTTACTGATTTGGCCAAAAATGCCAAAGTGGTGCTATTGTTTTGTTTAAGAAAGTACTTGACTAAAATATAAAGAAAGCATAAATATTTTTTTAAGATATAAAAAATGGCAATTATATAGATATGCTTATTAAAATAGAAATATGTCTAGCCATAAACTTTCAACTTTTTGCCATACAGACGCACAGAAGAAATTTGCTAAATTATTGGAGTTGGGACAGAGGTCAAAGTCGGAGCACAACAAAAATTCACAGGCTTTGAAACCCAATGCTCTTATCAAAGTCCATATTACAAGAAAAGGCAAGCATTTAAACCAGGAGACAGTGGGTATAATTCAAAATAAATTACAGATAATGGAAGATCCCACATCACACTCAAGATTTTTAAGGCAGGCTCTGCACTGAGTCAATGGCAAGACTATCTTAAAGTCAATGGCACCATATGATCCAGATTTTCATTCAGAGGATTAATCACTATTTCCAGGCCAGGTAAAGATATTACACTTTTACCGGTGTAAGTGATCAGAAATTGGTCTATACTCATAACAGAAGTTGGGCACACAAAACTGTAACAGAACAGAAGTTCAGCGCGTAAAGACAGGTTTAAAAATGGCAGAATCCAGTCTAAGATTTGCCCCCCACTACATCCCCACCAAAGGGTGAATGTGTGCTCTGTTTGCTACAGATCTAACTTACGCTGCCTACAGAAAGCTGCATAACTTAGATCGATTCCACCTCAGGATTTTTGAATGTCTGTCCCTTTCCCCAGTTTCTTTTGAATATTTTTTCTGTCTCCCAACTAAAAAGCCAAAACAATTCATAAGGCTTTTTCATTTACCATCTAAAGTAGTGTCTCTGATCTTGTTAGGAAATGAACAAAGTATTTGCAATGTGAAACTGAGGCTATTTTCTCATACTGATTGATTTCTGTGGGAAAAAGTTGAAAGAGATGGCTAGCAGTCTGTGAATTTTTTTTAACTTTATATGGTCACTATGAACATCTTAATGTGTAAAAATGACACATTTCTTTTTTTTTTATGAGAGTTAGTAAGTTAAACCCAAATAGAGATTCTTGAACCTATAGGATAGATAGAATGTTCTGATGAAGTTATAATCAATCTATTTAAAATGTTTTATTTGTACTCTGAAAAGGAATTGTAATTATTTATTAGGCATTCAACATACACAGTTGGTTCCTCTTTTAAGAATAGTGCTCAGTTCAAACAAGTCTTTCAAATGCCAAAGTCTCTCAAATACATTTTTTCATTGTTATATTTTTTAAATGGCAAATCTAGTTAAATTGATTTTGCATCACTGTTTTGTTGTTTAATAGAATGATTTCAGTTTTTATTTTTGGCATTTATTAACAAAAAGTTTAGACTCTGTCTTGGTGTGGTTACTCACAAATTATCAAATTTACCCATTGAAATACCAGAAAGAAAAGAAAATGAATTAAAAGTTATATCTTGAAAGAGGAAAAAATCATAAGTGCAAACTTTCATTCATTTTAATCCACTACACATTTTGCTTGTCACGGCATTGTAATATTCTACAGGACTATCATTGCCAAACACATTATCTGCTATAAATACGTTTGTTTCTGCCTGATTTTACATGAAATTGGTTATGAAAATATCTGACACTTGATTACATATAGTACAGTATAGAGATACCAGTCTAGCAGAGACCAAAACAAAAAGGACCTCCCGGACGCTTGCATTACATTAGGAAGTCTCATATCAGTTGCATAAAGGGTGTGTGTATAGATATTGTGCTTTTCTTTTTTTCCTATTTAATGATTTGACCTCTTGCATATGAACAATTTCTCTATATGATTTAAACATTTTTCTTATGAATCCTTGTTAATAACCCACTGGATTATAATTTTGGAACAGTATTTTAAAATACAGAAGTCTAAAGGAAGATCCTGCACTCATATTTAAGGACCTAGCTAGGTGTCTGGATTTTCAAGACTGTTGCACAACAAGCCCCTCCCATTGAAAATAAGACAAAAATATTTAAGCATCTAAACATAAGTATAAGAACCCAATATTAAAAAAAATTACTTTTCATTCCATCTTTCTTCACCTAAATTTTCATTAAAAAAATAAAACTGTCTCCTTCTTGTAAGCATAATTAACTTAGCATGTCTTCAAGACTTTATCCTTTGCATTCCCGCAAAACATTAGAAAAATGTAAGGAACTTATTTTCTTCTGGTCAAACTTCCTAACTCACAGCAACTTTACAACAGGCAAAATGTAAATTGATGAATCCCTACTTTTAAATGACTGATTTTTAGCCTAGGTCAATTCTTTAAGTTTATTCTGTTTTGCCAACTTGGCTTATCCAATTCATTAAGACCTTTCACATGACACTTCCGCTGCTGGCAATTATGCTTAACACTCTTGTAAACATCTGCATCTATGTACAACCTCTACACAGTTATAGAATTGAAAGTTCCTGCTAAAACAAATAGTACAAATCCAGTTAAGAAATAGTCACATTCTTTCTCATTTTAATTTGATTAAGAAGTTTATGACAGTACATAGTTATATTGTAGTCTAATTTATTGATACTGGCCCATTTCCTCCATGTCAGAACAAAAGAATACTTGTGGAACTGAAAGAATTTCCTTCTCTTTTGGAAAAATTCCATAATTGTTTATGTCCTTTTGTATTAAACAGTAAACTGATAAATCACAGTGAGGAATGATTAACTGAACCAAGCTCAATTATTATAATAATTATCATCATTACACATTTTAAAACAGAATTGAATATTCTATTGTCTTTAATTTACTGACAGCGCTTTGCTATTGTAGGATAAAATTAATCCATCAGCAAAGGCTCAGCATAAAAACCTACACACCACTTAAGTTCTCTTTCAAAGGTTTGAGACATAGGCCTTCTGGGTGCTCAGTGCACAGAGTTAATTTTATTCTTAATATTTGTTACTTTATTGCAGTTAATCCTCCAGATTAACATTGATAAAAGTACTCTACCAGAATGATGTTGTAATTGTTATTATATTCATTTGAAGAGGGGCCTGCATGAAATAGATATATGCAAGCTACCTTGTATAACGCAGTAAATAAAAAGTATATCTTTTGATTTATTACTGTTCCTAAGGAATTTGTACAATTAGATGTATAAAAATGCACCAAAAGATGCAAGAATGATTGTGATATGTTTATAATAAATCAAAGTGGTTACCTGATTAAACTTAGTGTAATGAAACTAGAGTTATAATATGGTCCACTGGTATGCTTCATTCTATTATGTACAGTTTCCAAGAAAAGACTCACAAGATTCATTAGTAGTAAAATATACTGTGTTGCTTTTTATCAGAATGTGGTGTTTCTGTTTTATATTTTCTTAATCCCAGTAGCCTTTGGGGTTGCATATTAAATCCACTTATCATAAAGCTTAGGAAATTTAAGAATCAAAGTTACAATACAAAAACAAGCATCACTAACCATCTTGCTACTACTCTTCAAATCTTGTGTACTCTTTGAAACTGACAGGCCACCAAAATGTGCTGACACTAACACCAATTTTTTCTAAAGTGGTCATTTTTCACAGAGAAATAGTAACT
>NW_017729022.1:72231323-72235023 GCF_001723915.1 Gavialis gangeticus
GACACTAACACCACTTTTTTCTAAAGTGGTCATTTTTCACAGAGAAATAGTAACTATCCTGCCTTTGATCTCAGTTGATATCCTGAGTAAAACCTGGGTTTACGTGATGCAGGCATGAATGTGGCCATTTGAATTTCTGATTATCACTACTGATAAAATGCTAATTTAGCAATCCAAATAATTGTTACCAAACAGTGGCAAGTGTGATATGTTCACTTTCAACCAGGTAAACTCGCTTCCAAACTTTTAACTGGATTCGTTCTTTTTTATTCTTCTGTGCTTATTTCATTATGCGATGTCACTACTTGATGACAAGTAATACTTCATACTGTGTATGTAACATCATTGTGTTGCAGAACCCCCTCAAATACCTCAACAATGTCTTTGTTGCGCTACTCTCCCCATTTAGCACCTATAAGCTTTTCTAATTATGAACAATGAGTCAAAAGGAAGGAGCTCTTAATATGTGCAAATGTAAAAGCTGATAAAGGATTCTTGCTAGTTTGCAGTTCATGTAGTAGCATTTTAGCCATTTTCTTCCCCTCTATGAGCAGTCTACATTAGTAAACATTGTTCCATAAATAATAGTGTATCCATACTTCTAAAGTCTTTTATATACATTTATGGGGTAGGTCCAAAGGTTGGAAGATCTAACTGACTGATTTTCACTTTTATCTACTACTATGTTTTCAGTAAAGGGCTTTGTCACTTGGTATACATAAAAGCTAATGCACCCTTTGTTTTGTAGAATGTACTGAAATGTTTGCAGCCCTCTTGGTATCAGGTCCAAAATGTGAAGCATTACTGTAAGAGGGTATCTTTCTAATGTATTTGTATGTATAGTTTACACCTCTGTGAGGTCTAATAAAGGATAATGGTTAATAACAACTGTGTGTTAAATATTCTTCCTATGTGCAGGCATGCAAACACATACATATTGCATAAAATGAAAATTGCTTTAAACTCTTACCAGTACACACAGATATCAGTTTGGATGAATACATCAAAACAAGAATATACCTAAAAGGGAACATTGTGGGGGTTAGGTTTCTAGCGTTGTGACATGGTTTGATTAAGGAAGATTATCCTGGCGATTTATGTTAGGGGTTTTTTTTTTTCCCTATCTAACACATTGTGCCCCTATACACGAGCAGTGGGGCTGCTTCGACACATGCTGTAATTATAGCACATTGGAGCAGACTCAATTAATCGAGTCTGCTGGAGCATGGTAATTACTGTGCTTCAGCAGACTCCAGTGTTTGATAAGCTTTAGTTAAAAGCACCCCCACCACCATTTTTAAACATGGGGACTCTGATGCATGAGATACTCTGGGCACTTTCATTAGCGTGGCTCTCTAAACTGCTCTAATTAAAGCCTCCTCCCCCCACTCCCAGAGCACATACATAGATACCCACTTGTATTGAAGCCATCCTGAGTTATAAGGTTCACTACCTACATTATCTCAAAAGTAATGCCCTTCTTTCACATATCTTTATCCAGATTTCCATGGAACAGACACTTTTAAACAGTCACTACCACAACAACATATTATTTAGCAAATATATGGAAACTGCTGCTAAAAGGTATTAAATTAAACACATAAGTGTTCTTTAATTTGAATCATGTCATGTCATCACAGAGTCCATGTGATGCAACCAAAGAACTAGAGAAGAGAGACTTCCAAACTCAATTCATATTTGATTTGAACGATACTTTGAACTCAGATTATCACAAGTGTAACGGGTTTTTTTGCATTTAACACGTTGCAATATTTAACAAAATTTATATAACCCCATAACGTGACTAGCAATCCTGTCTCAGCTTATCACCCTAGCTTCACAATGTATTGAGAGAACAGTCCACAAATGTACCTGGGAGTTGCTTCACAAATCAAATATTCCATGAAGAGGTAAGAGTTCAACAGTACTTATGTGAACTTGGTAAGAAAGGATACAGTGAGAAAGGAGGTGGGTATGAGAAGAAAGTCCTGTAAAGCCTTGCAAGAATATCTTATATTTATAAAATAGAGGTGATTTCTGATTTGGGGTAATTTTCTAGCAACCTTCTCTTTCCTCTCTGCAAAAAGGATTTATTCTCTATGAAACCTATTACAGTGTCTAAGAAAGCAGCAGGAGGCACAGTGAAATTCATACCCTGCAAAAGGTTTGTACCAGGCCTGCCCTATTTTGTGACTGGCGTACAAAGGTTATGCCCTCCATTCCATAGTGATTTTTTTTTCCAGATGATTACAACTTTGGGTAGGAGTATTTAAAGCAAACTAGATAGTACAAACAAGTCTTAGATCTGAAGTTCTGTGCTGCTTCCCCAATAAAACCATTTGCTTTCTTTTATGAACAGTGGCCTTATATTTTGTCAAATAATTGTGGTATTCAGTGCTCAACTTGAGACAATAAAGGATCCAGAGATTTTCAGGCAGTGCTGAGTTCTAACCTCTAAAAATTAGATCCGCTTCGGGCTTCCCAAGCTGGGCATCCAAAGAAGTACCCCGAATCAGTACAATAATTTCATAAAGTGTTCACCGGGATATTTTGAAAATATATTTTAGGGAGTAGAATCCATCTTGATAGTCCATTCCTTTCACCTTGATGGTTAAACACAGGAACAGATTAACTAGACAGGTGGTAAAATAACTATCATGGGGAGTTCATAAGTATGGGTTAGACAAATATTTATCTGGGATGGTGTAGGCAGTAATGAACCTTCAGTGAGTAGGGGGTTGGACCAAATGTCTTCCTAAGGTCTCTTCCAGCCCTATCTTTTTAGGATTCTATAGGTTCTCTACTCTTATTTTACAGCACCTAGAGGTCTTCTTTATCCTTGGTCCCTTATGTATTTATTTGAAAAATCCATTGCACCAATTTAATTGACTTCAGGGGAGCTGCAACTTCCTACACTGGTTCTAAACTTGTCTCTTTCTTTAATTTGGGATATCTTCTGCAGTTTATCACTTATTCCTTTTTGTTTTCCATAACGATTTCAAAATGCACTCATTGCCATAATACCTGAGCATATTCCACATAAAATGGCAAAGCCATACCTGGACTTTAATCTTGAATTTCCTTCCAACCTTACGATTCTATGACTTTATGTGGACTCTTGGTGCATCTAGATGGCATAGTGCAGTGCCAGGTTGAGATACCCCACTGGTACATTTCCATGTTTTACACACACTAACTCTCAAGCCATAAGTAGTCTATTCATGGTAGCACACCACTGTGCACATGCTAATGTATGTAGCTCCCAACTTAAAAGCTAGTGTGCACAAAGTAGACAAGGCACATCTTAGCATGCCACTGCTTGGGTGCCCAACGTCTTTGCAAGTATAGTCAGACCCTCTAAAGAACAGCAAAAGCCAGAGAAAGAGTGGAGGAGAGGAGGGGTTGGACACAGAAATGGTGGAGGAAGAAACTCCACAGAAGACTGAAACAAAGAAGGGAGGCAAAAATTGTGCAATTGAGGCAGCACAGGAGGAGTTAGGAGAGAAAATGGAAGGGAAGGCAGGAACGGGAAAACAGCTGAGACAGAGAAATGGGAGTGGGGAAGAAAGACACCCTACAGACAAGAGAAGTGGAAACGAAGCAAAAGAAAGAAAATGCAGGGGCTGAAGACCAGGAAGAAGAAACCTGATAATGAGGGAAGTGAGTCAGAGAAAAAAAAAAAAAAAAAAAAAAAAAAAAA
>NW_017729022.1:72235213-72236086 GCF_001723915.1 Gavialis gangeticus
AAAAAAAAAAAAAAAAAAAAAGAATCAGAAAGCTGTTTCCTATTACTAACACCTCTGGGCTCCAACCCAGAGTGGAAACCAGAAGGCGGGAAGTGGCAGAGAGGCGGAAATATGCAAGCCTTCCTAAATGCAGAAGTGATCTGACAGCTTGCAAAGGCTACAGGAATTCAAGTGAGGGAAGGGGAGGAATCAGCCACCCCGAGCAGTGGCACAGATGAACCCTTAAAGAGACAGGCACACAGCTCAAAGCAAGCACAGATGAACCTTAAGAAATGACAGGTACACTCATTTTAAAATAAACATAAATGGCATTGACAATAGTTTCAGTTAATGTCAAGAGTATCTTAACAAGGAAAAGATGGTGTGACAGGCGGCCGCTCCGAGGCCAACCTCTGCATCAGCCTACCCACCTGTCTTGGGCAGTGCACCTGCCTATCTCACTTGCCACACCTAGTTAGTAAATTATTAAGTTATTCATTAAGCGGGAGGCTGCCCTTCATGTACCCAGCTATACTGGATGGTGCATACATGCTCCGACCTTCCTTACACATGTCAGACTGTCACCGTGTAAGGGCATACTCCCTGACATCCTGCTGATATTCACTGGCCCCTATGGCAGCTCTGCCCCTCTGGCTCAGCTGGAGGGGATTCGATGCCCCTTCTTTTCCAGCCTGCCACACCTTTGATGATATAAAAGATATGAAAAAGGGAGGTGGTGACCGCCTGTCTCCTGCCCAACTCAATCAAAGGGGCTGCCCCACACCCCAGGGGGGCCCAACAGGGGAGTGTAGAAAGGACCAGCTTGGAGCCAACGTTCTGACTCCCTCTTCTTCTTTATTTTTTTTTAAATGTATTTATTTATTTTAGAGGCAA
>NW_017729022.1:72236224-72245381 GCF_001723915.1 Gavialis gangeticus
AAAGAGTCCTTGACCTTTGGCCTCCTCAGCCTCAGGGGTCTTCCAGGTCTGGTGCTCTCTTGCCTGGAGTTGTTATCCCAGACTCTTCTATGTTCTGTTCTCCCCACCCAGGTCTCCTCCCCGGGAACTTCAACCTTTATCGGCAAGTATGGCTCCTGTGGCGGGAGATTCCCTCGGATGTCATCAGTTAGGGCAGATGTACTTTTCACGGCTCAGGATCTTGCCTGTCCTGCTTTGACTATGAAGGCTTCTGGGAGTGAGCCCCTGCTCCCCTTTCCTTGGGCAGGTGCCTGTCCTCAGTCCAGACCCTCTGACCAGCCAGGGAATGTAAACCGGAGGCAAATGGAAAAAAAAACAACGAAGAAAAGAAAGAACACTGATGCGGGTGGTTTCAGGCGGATCTGTCACCTCCGCCACTCCCAGGGGCTTCCTGGATTCCCCTCTGGTGCCCTGTCTCTTCCACCCTCCACTTTACTCCTGCTGGGAATATGTCATCACCTCTTTGGCCTTATCCCAGTGGCTTACCCATGCTTCTTCTTCAGCTACTCGCCCCTGCTCCTTTGACCTCTCTCTGGGTCCACCCCTGGCCTCCGGATATAGCCCATGTTGCCGATTGACCCCAATTCACTTCACCTGGCGTGGAGGTAAAGCTGAGCTGGTGCAGACCAGGAATTACCGTCATAGAGTTGACTTCACTGCGTGAGGTGATTTGTGTCCTTGGCTGGGGATACACCCCTAGTCAGTGCCCTCCAGGCTCTCACAACATGTCCCATGCCTCACAGATGTTATTCCCATCATCAACTCTATATGCCCCTGGTGTTGAACCCTCTGGCTCTCTCTGCAACACTCAGGCTTGCTGCACCCCCTCTGGCTGTGCTGGGCCCCCCCAAATCATATGCCCTCTCTCTCCAGGCACTAATGATGCCTCCAAACCTCCCCTCCCTCATCCCAACCCTCCAGGGTAAACATGAACACAAACACAAGCCCCTAGTTACAACTTAAATACTAGCAATAACAACAATGCTATGCTTCTTTAAGAGGACAAACTTCCACTCAGAGTAACATGCCCCTATCTAGGTACCTGGGAGACTCCCTGTAGTCCTATAGCACCTGTATAGCAGAGAAGGAAGCACTGGAAGAGCTAGGCAGGCAGCACTAGGTCTCAAGTAGCTTCAGCAGGCAGTAGCTTCTTCCCTGTCAGTTGTCAGAGAGCATACATGTCTGCTAGCTACGGCCTTGGCTTATATATCCCAGAACCCTGCCTCCTGCCGGTCAGGTGATGTCAGCAGGTGTTGCCAATTACTCCCTTAAGCTATTAACCTGGCAACCTGCACCTAGGGAGCTCTGTTTGGCCTGCAAAGCTCCCTGGCCATGCTTCTTCAGTGTTAAGGAGCAGGCACATCTTACAGATGGGAACAGATTGAGTCAGTGTTGAACCAAGGACAGACATAATCTGTTTATAAGAATGTGGAATACCAGGAGAGATGGATTATAAATTCTTTAAGAAAAGGTGGAGATGGAAACCATCTTGGTGGTCAAGGACAAATGAGAACAAAGTGGCATGGGTAGCAATATTATTCAAGAACCCAGAGCTCAGAGCAAAGCCTGGACAACCAGAGCCACACTACAGCTGCTAGCCAGGCTCTGCGTGCCTGGATCACTGCTGTTGCAGCCCCAGTAGACCCTCAGAGCCCAAAGTAAGGCTGCTGGGGTAAGCCCAAGTGAGGGCCCCAGCCTCCTCTACCCCATCTGAGGCAATTTGCCCTACGCTACAGTGAGCATACAGGGGCATGCCAGGGGACAACTAGTAGCAGCACAAATATGTGCTGCTGTAATTTAACCCGGCGGAAACAGAGGTTCCTGCTCATGGGGATGCATCCAAGAGTTACATTTTACATGTCCAGTGTGAAATGCCCATAACTGTTATATCAACAAATTTCAGTGGAATGGTTTGAAGGTATGTCTCTGTCACAATGGCAATTTCAGGCCTAAATTTCTCATTCATGTTTTTCTGGGTGGAGAAAAAAAAATATAAAAATATTAAAATGAGCTCCTTCCTATTCTAGTTATCTTCTCACTAAAAAATGGTAGTGACTTCTTCAACTTCAAAACACATCCCCACACACCTTTTGTACAGAGACCAAGCTCAAGTTGGTTTTGAGCTCAAGTTCCAGAACCTCAAGTTCCAAAAAACTGATTAACTAGCTACAGGAATGGATAATAAAAAACAATTACAAAGGTTGTCTTACTGGAAGCAATAACCCTGCTGATTTTGCAATGTATCAAAATCAGGTAAACTCAGAGCACAATTTATTAAGGACCCACTTCAAACAGTCAGCAAAACTTAAGATATTTTATGGGCTTATTCATAGATTCATAGATTAAGGGTCGGAAGGGACCTAGTAGATCTTCTAGCCCGACCCCCCGCCAGGGCGGGAGAACAACAAAAAACCCCAAAAGAGAAACGGGACTCAAATGAGTCCAGCCAGGTAGGCATCCAGCCTCTTCTTAAAGACCCCCTTAAATAGCCATGAAAACTTGGACTAAGTCATATCCATTTTTTTGCCTTGGAATTGTTGTTAAATCATTACTTGTTAAGGAAAGACTAATTGCTATGGTAGAGATTCATCTCCGTGCACCAGAAAGTAACTGCATACTTTGCCAAATATCAGTATTATATATAGGGTGGTAAAAAGTCAATGGCCATCCCAAGTTTAATGGCCCATTGCACCTGGTAAGAATTTGCACATTATGGTAATCTATAAAATCTGAGTGACTGCATGCATCCTTAAAGTAGATAGGGAACCCACCTTTACTATTTTTGTGTATATTAGGACAATGGTATTCAGCCTGTGGTCTGTGGCTTTGGAAATTCTGTCTGTCATACGCCAGTGGGATTGGAGAATTGAATACCTATTGACTTACCTTCCAGAGCCACAATAATTAAGGCTTCCAGCACTCCTCTACTACCAAATTTCTAGACCTGCGGAGAGCCCTGCAGGCCAGATGACATGACCCCACATGCAGGGTCAAGTTGGCACATGGGCTTGCTCTATGGACAAAACTAGTGCACAGGACTAGTATACTGGGTACACCTCTTGCCAAACTTTAAGCCCTGCTCCCTGACAGGTGCCCTGCCCTTTTCCCTGCCCCCTTGGCTGAAATCTTGGCTTCCATCTTGAGACTGGAAGTCCTGCCCCATCACATGGTGTATGACATCATAAGCCCCATCTTCTGGCCACCATGTTGGCCGCCATGTTGGCTGCCATGATGGTCTCAGAATTTCCTGCCACCCTGTCACATGGTCTGTGACATCAGAACTCCCACCCCCTAATCACCATGTTGGCTGCCACGTTGGTCCCAGAATCCCCTGCTGCCCTATCACATGCTCTGTGACATCAGAAGTCCCACCCCACTGTCCACCATGTTGGCTCCAGAATCCCCTGCCTTATCACATGTCCCATGACATCAGAAGTCTCACCTTCCTGGTCACCATGTTGGACACCATCTTGGTCCCAGAAATCCCTGCTGCCCCATCACATGCTCCTGTGACATACAGTCTTCCCCTTGACTGGGAAACATCACCCCTCAAGTTATACGGTGCATCCTGGGACCCCAAAAGGTCAGCCCCCCCAACAATCTTTGAGGAACAGGAGGGCTTTGTGACCCCTCTAACAACTTGCCCCGACCCCCTCAACCAATCAGTAGGGAGGATGTCAGGGGCATTGGATCTCCCCCAGGAACAGTGCCAAACCAATCAAAGTAAGTATAGGGATGGGCCTAGGCTGAAAGACCCTGGCCTGCCCCTTTTCCAAATCCTGTTGGGATACCCTTCAAACAAGGCAGCATGTTTTCTGAGACCATGCTAATGCAGACAGAATCAAATATGGATTCTTACACCATGGAAGTCTCAGACACTGTTCAGATATCTCTCAGCAGTACTATGGATGAGATCTCAGTAGCTGATACAGATTCACAGTCCCAAAACAGGGGACTATAGCAGAAGCAAATATGGATTTTTACACTATACCAGTAAGGCCCTTTGTTCTTGCCTTACCATCAAGGCATGCCAAATGCTTGCCAAAAAATGCTACCATAGCAATAATTCTCAGGAGGGAGAGATTGAGAGTAGCCCCCTAGCCCAAAGATTGCCTAAGATGCCTGTTTCCCAGATCAGACA
The DNA here is from genome assembly GCF_001723915.1 of Gavialis gangeticus. Taxonomy (NCBI): domain Eukaryota; kingdom Metazoa; phylum Chordata; order Crocodylia; family Gavialidae; genus Gavialis; species Gavialis gangeticus. Next base: position 72,240,405 of record NW_017729022.1, read on the forward strand.
TTGAGGATTCTGTGGAAGAGGGGTGCCTCATGCTGGGTGCTGAGGGAGAAGATGTCTCTGAGGGAGCAGAGGCACTGGTGAGTGACTTGAACCATGGGTGTGGGGGCCCTTAAAGGAGTTGGTGGTAGGGGTTTTGGGGGGACCCTTGTGGGGCAGGAATTAGCTATGAACTCCTTAAACAACGGCTAACTAGAGTTTTTCCTTTGAAATCCCTCTGCAGCTTGATGAAGCCTTTCTAATGACACCAGAAAGACAGCACATCAATATACCTGTAACCCCTGTATTGGAAAAGAGAAACTCTTTTATAACAAATAGGTCTGGTGTTTCAGAAGAATAATATTCTTTGGCCTTTAGAAGAAAACTAGGGATTGAATGAATAGGCCCTGTCTCATGGCAGGAACATAAAAGCCTCATGAAATCTCTTATCCATGTTTGTTGTTATGGTATACTGAAATATTGCTTGAGAAAGAAACTTTTTGAAGACTGCATGGGATGTCTTCTAGCTGCACCAGGACAAGGAAGCCACAATATGGACTGGACAGATGAAGCTATAAACCAGACAATTTGGGACTTTTGTACTGAGCTGTGTATGGAAAGTGTTCTAAATGTCATTATTGCATTAGGTTATTCTATGCATTGTCTGTGCCTCACTGAGAAATGTTTATCTCAGGGCATGGCAATTATAAACCATATTCATTTTGCTGAAGACCCAAATTCTGCTTTATATGGAGTGATCCATGAAAAGGAGACACATCTGGTACCCTACAATGATTGCTTAATTGGGACAAAAAATGATAAAGTCCTGCTCCAGAGAAAAGTTTAGCCAGGATATAGTATGAACCTATCAAAAGAAGTAAATTTTGTACAGATTTTGTACAGATTTTGATGGAAATAAATCTTATTAAAAATGCATTCCCACTGATGTCATCCTTCAATCTTTTGGGTAAGGGGTGTGGGTATGCTTTGAATCAAACCTTGGAGGGTATAGATGGGTGTGGGGATCTGTCTACCTAAGAAACATAACAAAAGGTTAGTGTGGGTCTTGTACTATCACCTCTCCTGCTTAATACATTTTTATATATTTATACATATAAATGTAAAGGAGGTCCCTGCAAAGGACATGTTGAAACATGCCTGAAGAAAAATCTGTGGAGCAGTTGAGGACAGTCACCCTCAGGTAATCAGACCTACTGACTACAACAGGGTGGTTTTTTACACCTATGAACATAATCAAGAGACTAGAGTGTGATGACCACCCCTCAACAGAACAGGCTGAGACATGGCTGAGGAAAAAGCTAGAAAAACAGGAAAAATTCTGATGGGTAACCACCCTCAATTAGCCAGACCTGATGGCTACAACAGGATGGTGTGGCGGCAAAACGCCCCCACAGGCTCTCGAAGGGCAGAGGGTCCCCATGGGCCCCAAACCCCACAAACAGCCTCCCCATGGGGGAAACTTACCTCCCACTGGGCAGCCAGAGCTGGAGCAGGAACCGCAGCTGTGGTCTCATGAGCCGGCATTACGCCGGCTGTTTAATCAGCTGTTCCCCCAGAGGGGAACAGCTGAGCCAATTGTGGCAGCCACTCTGGCCACCACAGAAAGATTTAAAAGCCCCACCGGAACCCAGGGGGAAGGAAAGGAGGAGAGGGAGCACGCTGGCATAGAGCATGCCAGACGCACTGAGGCTCCTGCAATGGAGAAGAGCAGCACAGCCAGTTCAATGCTGGCAGGCAGAGCAGGGGAGGCATTTGAACCCCCTGTAGGAGGCTGAGGGAAAAGAGGCAATTCCACACCCCTCTCTTCCCCAGGGGTCTATTTCTTTTGAGGAAGAAAAAAAAAAGAGAAGAGGCTTAAGATCAAAGCACCCTACTCAGAGGCACTAAAGTACGCACCAGCCTACACACATATAGATTGCCAGTCTCTAGGGTGGGAAGGCTACTCATCGAAGCACAGGGGGAAGCCTGACAAGTGCCAACAGAACCCACCTGGACATGGGGTCCCCCTCGAGGCAAGCCAAGGTCGATCAAGCACGACCGAACCACCATTGCTGGCACCCATCTGGTTGGTGAGTGGATGGGGTGTAGGGGAGGCAGAGCCCCATGGAACATCACACCTGAACCATGAGTACTGCCGTCCCCAGGGTGCCTCCCCAGGAAGATCATCTCCACTGAACCCTCTCTTTATATAATAACACCAAGTCGTGGCAGGAGAGTTGAGAGGAAGGGCCCCACACCAGGCAGATAGTACATCATTCAGAGAACCCCCATGTAAGGCAACTTCCATCACAGATGGTTTGTTTAAATCTAAGAATATTACAAAGAACCTGGCAGAGTGGCACCACCCCAAAACTGAATGGATTTGATTTCATTATGATGGCTGTACAGGGACAAATCAAAGACCGGTATGCAAAAACCAATCCCATCACTTTACAAACTAGAGAGAGAGGCCTCATGAATATTGCAATCAGAATCCATCAGGGTATAAAGCCTAGAGTTTGAACCAGAACAAAATTCCTTTTCCCTGGATGCTAATCTGCTTCAGGACAGGTCCCTGGTATGGATCCATTATTTTTACTCTATATGCATATAGACACCTTTTCTGTTTGATTACACTATCTTTTACTTACTGCTTTTAAGAGCTGTGGGTGGAGGTGCCCCTAGAATTATAAGTTCTGTCCCCTAGTCCCAACTAATAGCTAAAAAGAGGCAGTATTTAATTGACCTAACTGCCTTTGATACCAACCTGTGTTTTTCAGGCAGCCTGCTGGCAAGGTGCTACAGACACCGAGCTGCTACATGATGCAAACCAGTTTCACAAAAAGTTGGTGTAGTCACTGCAGGAAAAAGTTTTTCTCAGTGAAGCGTAATTGTTTGAGAATCTTGTGCAAGTTAACATCCATGTAGTAATTCATAAGGAAAAAACAGGTTGAGGTATATTTAAAACATGTGATGTTTTAAACCCCAATACCTGTTTCCTTCTGTTACATAGCGAACATTATTGTGGTTCTACCTGGTGTACTGATAAAGAAAAACAAAACAAATATGTGTCCAATTTCAAACAGGAGGGAAGTGTGACTTTATGTCCACAGCATATTAAACCCAACCCCGCAAAGCAACAAATAGCAAAATTGTTTCTAAACTCTTTGTGGGGTAAATTCAGCTAGAGAACAACCCCCACCCCCCCAACACCACCAACATGAGAGACCCCAAAGAACTATTTGGTTATCTTTATTCTCCTGCCTATGACATTTCCTCTTGTGATTTTATCAATGATGAGATGGCCGGCATATCTTGAAAGCATCCCAAAAAGCAATACACACTCTCAGGTAACACTAACATCTTTATAGCCTGTTTTACCACTGCTTACATGTGCTTAGAGCTCTGTGAGCTGCTAGACAGGTTGCAAGGCATGTACCATGACACAGAATCTGTGATATTTGTAAGCCATGAGGGAGACTGCAATCCTTCACTAGGCAATTATCTAGGCGAGCTCACAAGTGAGATCCCATCAGAAGAACACATCACAGAGTTTGTGTCATCAGGCCCAGAAACCTACAGGTACAAATTGTCAGGAGGAAAGGCCTGCCTGAAGGTCAAAGGGGTTACCCTGAATTTGGCCAACTGTGAAAAGGTCAACTTTGAGACTTTGAAGGATCTCATTCTAGAGAATGGGGCAAACCCCAACATGGACACCCCTAAACAAATTGTGATATAACAGCTCTCTATTGTCAGGAACAAAGAGCGGTGGACAATAGAAACCAAGACTCCTAAGAAAACACAGGAAGTTGTTTATTGTGAAGGAGTCCTCAGGGAAAATTTTAACAGCCTACCCTATGGTATTTGACCATGGATATGTGCTGGAAGCACTTCTTTTCTGTGACTCTTGCAGGGCCTAGCAACTGTGGTAAAAGTTACTTTATAAAAAACCTTCTGGATATTGCTGATAGATTGTTGTTTGTTATGCCTGAGAATATCATGTAGTCCTATAGCTGTTGGGGATCTTTGTATAAAGAACTTCTTTGTAAATATCCTTTTATTAAATGTGTGGAGGGACTGCCAGGCAGTCTTAATGACAACCACTTGTTTCCTCCAAATAAAGTAAACATGGTTGTGGTGGATGATTTGATGGACTTTGCTTATGAGAGTGGTGAAATAGAGAAAGCCTTTACCAAGAACGTACATCACAGGAATCTTAGCATCATGTATATAGTTTGGAATGTTTTCTGTCAGGGAAAAAAAGAGTTAGACTGTTATCCTCAACGCAAAATACATAGTGCTGTTTAAAAAACCCAGAGATAAGTTGTAAGTGGTATCCTTGGCCAGGCAGATGCACCCAGGCAAGGATCAGGTCATTTTAGAAGCTTTTGAGGATGCCACTAAAAAACCTTATGGGTCTCTGATGATAGACTTACACACTTCTACCCCGGAGACTTTTAAATTAAGAACCTGGCTTTTCCCTCCTGACCAGCCGGCGGTTTATACTTTGCAAAAAGCAGTGGACAGAAATAAAAAGAGATGATGTAGCAGCAGGCTTTTTTTTAGCTCCTGGGCCTGCAGAAGGGGAACATGTCTAAGTGTGTGAAGAGAAATTCGGCTCTCAAAACTGCTTGTTCAATCCTTCTCCCAGCAGAGGAAAGCTATATTCTTCTCGGCCTCCGATGATTTAGTAGCGGCCATTTCAGGAATTGCTCTGAACACCTTAAAAGGAAACATCTCTTTGACACCCCACCAAATCTACACACTGAAAAAGAGAGACGCAGAATCATAAAGAGCCTAAGTAACAAAAGACTGCCTCTTCAGAAAAGAAACACTGATGAAGCAGTCTGCAGGATTTATCAGACCCCTGTTTAGTTTTACTATCCCTCTGATCAGGGGACTTTTGACTAAGCAGTGACAGAGTATGCAGGAAAATTGTACCTGGTGCCCAGTCACTAACTGGAGCAATTCAGGGCTCCCCCACAACCTTAGGAAAATACC
>NW_017729022.1:72250381-72253529 GCF_001723915.1 Gavialis gangeticus
TGCGGGAAAATTGTACCTGGTGCCCAGTCACTAACTGGAGCAATTCAGGGCTCCCCCACAACCTTAGGAAAATACCAGGCAACCCACTTACTGGATGCTAAAATGAGGTACAGTTTCCAAAGGCAAGGTTTAGCTGAATACAATAAAACTGAACTGTATGACACTGTGCTTCAGAAATACCTGATGCATGTGAAGCAGGGTGACCTGGGCAGAGGGAAATTAACCCTGTTTATGCCAGAACAGAAACCCTTAGAAATGGCAAAATCCCTAAAAACACCGGTGAATCCTGACCCCACAGTTCAGGAAGTGTTGGATAATGTGCACACCCAATACAGGAAAAATGCTAAAGTGTTGCTCAGCAAACTGAGTCAGCACAAGCATATTTCTTCTTGGGATGGTCAAGGGGGGGTTGTATACAAAGGAATGCTCATCAAGTGTTCTAACATGCTCAACTTAGACTGGGGGGCCTTCAGATTCACACCGCTTCTAGTAAATGTCCACCTAAAGGTTGGAACGTCTTTATGAAAGCCTTTATGACCGAGCTGACTGTACCATCTTCTCTTATGGTCAATGCTGTGAATCAGGATCATCTGAAATGCCTGAAAGCATCTACCACAGACCAAAAAACACCAGCCACACTGCCAAAGCAGTGAAAGATTGTCTCTAAAAGCAAGTGGATCACCATGTAAAGTTTTACACTTGCAATAAACTATTCTATACTGCTTCAAAATTGTGTCTATGGAGTGTGTTTTTAAAAAAAAGTGGTATGGGGGTCAAAGAAAAACACACACATACACCAATTAAAAAACAAAAAAACCCCAAAACTCAGCAGTGGGGTTCTTTATTTACATAACATTTTTGTGGAAGTCATTGCAAGAGATATATGTCTGGGCACATTGAAACATGTATTGAGCAGGTCCAGTCTGGTGGAGCCATTTGCATTTACTTTTTACAAACTGTATCACCATGAGGTCATTTTGTATTAAATGATCACAATACAATTTTTAAATGTGTTCACATGAAAGAGTGGTGCAGGAAGAACACACAGTGGTATCCACAGGCACCAGAGCTGGGGTCTTATAATTGTTTCATCTGAAAAGCATTGCTGGTAGCATTCTTATTTAAAAAGAACATAATACTTTGAAGAAAAATAGCGCTGCTTGGGGGGTGACTATATGAATAAAAAAAGTCCCATGGTTCCAATCCATCAGGTAAACTACCAGTCAGTTTTCTCCAGGCTGATTATGTGGGTGTATGTTGATGACTAGGCTCAAAATCTTTGAGACAGCCAAGCCTTAGAGAGCTAGTCACAGGGGAACACATCTAAGAAAGTCTCTTTGGTGTAAGGGTCTGTAGATAAAACCCAGGGGAGCTGTTTGCTGTCCATCTTCACATGTAGTCGAACAGCATGTTTCTCTGCTAGTTTATCTCTATAACATTGTTCAAAGACCCCATACATGATCATGTTGACAGTGGTGGGCAAAGCACCAGCAAAGCATATTTCTGCTCTCAGGTTCCCAGTTGTAATCAGAGAATAATGGTCAGCACATTCCTGGTCAGGAGACAGGTCAAAGGCAAAGAAGATATACCCCCGGGCAAACTCCTCATGATCGATAGGGAACAGTCTTCCATACATTTACTGGCCATCTGCACCAGATGCTTATATACTTTCACGCAGTTACCCTTCTCAAAATCTGGTTGTAATCGTTTCACAGGGATTTGTTCTCCATTAACATACAGGGCAACAAAATTAATATTATAACATTTAAAATTGAAGGGGTTTTTAGCATAGTTCCCACTAAGGCCTCATTTTATATGAACTTGATGACAATGAGTTTGGGTAATTGTCCCAAAAATAGACTCTCCTGATTACTTACCCAGCTGCTGCTGGGGATGCTAAACACTTTCATACTCACACTGTCTATGGGGTATTTAGCACTGCCCATAAGCAAGACTTCCACTTGGCTCAGTTGGACACCCGGAGCTACCCTCACTTTCTTCATAAAAAGCAAACCGTAGGTAATTTCTGGTTTATACTGTCCAACCATTGGGGTTCCCATCAAACAGAAGATGTATTTACTGTGAGTCATTTTAATATTCATGTCCATGCCATTCAACAATATTTTTTCTTGGAAAAAAAATATCGCCATGGCGGTGACCTAGCAGATCTATCTTTCTTCAAGGAGGCTTGATAATTACCTAGCTGGGGTCATATGAGCCCAGTATTCTCTCCTGCCCAGGGCAGGGGGTTGGACTTGATGATCTACTTAGGTCCCTTCTGACCCTACATTTATGAATCTATGAATCTGTGCTCTGGGCAGTCAGGTTTGCACATCTCCTAAACCCATGATTACCATCATCCAGGGTGACTACTTCATGCTCTCCAGGAGTGTCTTTGTAAAATAGGCCAGTAGAAAATTGGATGGCAAGGGTGTCATCACTGTACTTGATCACCAATTTGATGAAGGTTCAGTAAGGTAACAGTTTCATAGGTTTCATAGACATTAGGGATGGAAGGGACCTCATATGATCATCGAGTCCAGCCCCCTGCCCAAAGGGCAGGAAGTCAGCTAAGGTAAAAGGAACCCAGCAAGATAAACATCCAAATGTTTCTTAAAAGTTTCCAGAGTAGGTGCTTGCACCACCTCTGGGGGGAGTCTGTTCCAGGCCTCGGGTGTTCAGATAGTAAAGAAGTTTTTCCTTATGTCCAGCCTAAAACAGTGTTGCTGGAGTTTGTGACCATTGGACCTTGTCATCCCTTGGAGTGCTCTGGTGAACAAGCATTCCCCCAGATCCTGATGCACACCCCTGATGTACTTATAGGCTGCCACCAAATCACACCTGAGCCTGCGCTTCTCCAAACTGAAGAGTCCCACAGCTTGTAGCCTCTCTTCATAAGTCCCGTTCTCTTGCCCTCTGATCATGCGTGTGGCTCTCCTCTGGGCTCTTTCAAGCTTCTCCATGTCCTTCCTAAATTGTGGAGCCCAGAATGCAGTACTCCAGCTGCAGCCTCACCAGGGATGAGTACAGTGGGAGGATGACATCCTGGGTCTTGCTTGAGATGCATCAGTAGATGCAAGCCAGAGTTTTGTTCGCTTTGCCAGCTGCAGTATTGCATTGGTGGCTCATGTTCATCTTGTGGTCAATC
>NW_017729022.1:72253539-72267555 GCF_001723915.1 Gavialis gangeticus
ATCTTGTGGTCAATCATGACTCCACAAGTCTCTTTCGGTTGTGGTGCTAGTGAGTGTAGCATTGCTGAGCCTATAAGTGTGATGTGGGGATTTTTTCCACACCCAAGGTGGAGCACCTTTCATTTCTCGGTATTGAATGCCATCAGTTTTTCATCTGCCCACTTTGCAAGCATATCAAGGTTGGCGGCCTTGATCACCAACCTATCCTCAAGTGTGGATACTCTTCCCCAAAGTTTGGTGTCATCAGCAAACTTGGCCAGTCTACTTCTAACACCAGAGTCCAGATAGTTTATAAAGACTTTAAGGAGTACAGGTTGGAGAACAGAGCCTTGGGGGACACCACTGGTCACTGAGTGCCATGTTGATTTGGTTCCATCAGCTACCACTCTCTAGGTCCGAGAGAGCTGTTGCTCTGGTTTATGAGACAACCTCCCAGAGTGAAATCCAACTGGCTGAAAATATCAGCCAGTAGGTAATTCACCAGGTCCACTGTGGCCCCATCATCAAGATCAGTTCTGTCATCTTTTACAATCTTGCAACAAAGGTACAGCATCATGTTGCTCAAATCCATATAATCTTCCCCATTCCTGGCAATGAAAAAGTCAAGGGGGGCAGACTTCATAATAGCTGATAGTGGGGGGATCTCAATGTACAGACTTTTCTTGATGTTGGTCTGTATAGGCACTAATTGTAACAAATTCAGTTCGGATTTGGAATACTCTTCAGACCCACAGTAAACAAAAGCCAGGTCAGTTAAAATACATTTCTTTTTCTTCCAGGACCATTCCCCTTCTTTCTTCTAAGCAGCTGCTTCTTGGTCTTTCACATTTGCCTGTGTGACAGGGCATGATCTGGGGGTGCTGTGAACTCCCCTAGCACCCCCTACCGTGTCAAGTTGGTGTCAACGCACCCTCACCATCTCGCCCACCACATCTTTGATGTTATTAGTGTTTAAGGGAGGCTGCCATTTTGTCTTCTTTGACACGGTGCCCTGATGTATCCCAGTCTGTGCTCTGTCTTAGGTGACTCGGTGCACTAAAGTCTTAGGGGCTACATGTGGCTCCAACCACACCTGTACCACGCCCCAAGCCTCACAGATGTACCAGACGTTGTCTTGTCAATCCTCCCCTCGGCGGCCTCACTGGTGCCCCCTGGTTCGTCTTGCAATGGCCCGCACCCTCACGGGCTCTCTGGCCTCTTTCACAATGGCCCGCGCCCTCACGAAAGCTCCCTGGCCTCTCTCACGGTTGCCCGCACTCCCCGCGGATGCTCCCTGGCCTCCCTCACGACCATGCCCGCACTGGGGCCTTCCCTCGTGACTGTGCCCGCACTGGGGCATCTCACAATTGGGGCTTAGGTGGCCATAGCCATGCCTGGCCCCGAATCCCCTCCTTGAGTCTTAAACCAAGTGCCCTCTGGGGCTTCTCGCCTGCGCCCGCCCTGGGGCTTCTCACAATTGGGGCTCAGGTGGCCATAGCCGTGCCTGGCCCCCAAATCCCCTCCTCAGGTCTAAAGGTTCCTGTGGGGCTCAGGCAACCTCAGCCTTACCCGGCCCCCAATCCTCTGCGCCCCTTCTCAGGGCTGGGGTTACTGCACCCCTGAATGCTTGCCCTCTCTGGCACCGGGGTCCCCACACTACCTTGAAGCCCCTATGAGGCCTCCTCCAACCCCTAATAGTCTCACCCAGTCCATTGGTCTTATAAAACTACAAACAGAAAACTCAAGCCCCTGGGCTACAACGTAAACTCTAAACCATCTGGCTAACCATCATTCAGATCCCTACCAGGGCTTCCTCCACCCAGTATCCTCAAACAGAAGCTGCTCAGGCCATCAGGCTTCTCTACTCTGCTTACTCCAGCAGAGCTCCTTCTTCCTCAGCTGCTAGCAGAGAACTGCCTCCCTGGCCTCAGCCTGGATTACATTTATATAGGTCAGGCCCTGCCCCCTTCCAGTCAGCTGACCAACTGTGGTTGCCCCGGCAACCGGCACCTGTACCTCTTTATAGGAGCAGGGCACTGAAGTGCCCTTCCACACCTCCCCCCTTAAGTTCAAGACTCACCAGGAGCAGGGCAAGGAAGTGCCGTGCGACACACCTCCCCCCTTAAGTTCAAGACTCACCGGGGCCGCTTTTCATTTTTGTGAGGTGTGGCATCCATCAAGGGCTCTTCTCTTGGCTTTTCTTTAGGCACCCAGCAGCTCAGCTACTGGAGGAGGAGGTTTTCAGGCACCTCCTGCTCACCTTTTACCCAAGGCGCACCGTGTGGGATTTATCGGGATTTACCCGCCACAGATAGTCCCCCCACATTAGCCAACCTTGGTAAGTTGCACCCTTTGCCGGCTAAGCTCCTGCCTACTTTCCGAGACTTCTTTTCCCTCTCTTCTCTAGCCCACCTATGTTCCCTTCCTACACACCTGGGTCTTCTCCTCCAGGTAAATTGTAGGGTTTCTGGTCTCTCTCTGTCTCCCTGAAGGTCTTGGAGCCTTCCCCAGATCTCCCACTGTCGACTTAATGCTCTCTGGGCATCCTCTTCTCTCCAAAACTCCACCTTTCCCTGGCCAGTGCATCTCCCTCCAGGCCCCTTATAGATTTTTATGTAGACCACTCCTCCAACTTTTTCTTCAATGATCTTTCTTAGTGTCCTCCACCTGGTCTGTCTGGGTATGCTACTCACATATAGCTGTGGTCTTTTCTCAGGCTCTGGTCCCTTTTTGGCTGATTGTTCCCTCCTCTTTGTTTCACATGCCTGGGCTCCATTTTCCTTTCTGGGCTGAATTGCTCCCCTGTTCATGGAACCTGTCTTTGACTCGTGTTGCCTTGGACCCGGGACTGTCTGTGCACAGTCCTTGTAAATTGGGCAGGAGGTCTCGCTCCTAGTGGAAGTCCATTCATCCTTCCTTACTGTTCCTACCTCTGTTATGTCAGCCAGCTCTGGCTGCCCTGGACTAGGCGTGGCCCTTCCTCCCTTGCCCTCCAATAGGGATAGTTCCCTCAGCTGGTGTCTTAGCTGGCTTTTTTCTTGTGTGTGGAGATTCTGCCACTGGTCCCATCTCTGGTCCCAGTATTCTAGGAGGGCTGACTGGGTCTCCCTTTGTAAGGCCCCCAATTTCTCTTCTATGGGACTCTCCTCCCTGATGCTTCTCCCCAACTGTCCTGGCCCAGCTTCCTCCCTAGGACCTTCTGGATTCTTGGCACTGGGAAGTTCCCCTAACTCTAGGCATTGCATAAGTTTAGTCCGGGTGTTCTCAACTTGTGCCTCTGCTTGCTTCAAGGACTCTATAAGTACCTCCCCCTCATGGAATTCAGACTTAGCGGCTCTCACGTACCCCGCTAGTTGAGTTTCAAGAGCCTCCAGCCTTTCCCTTAGTGTGTCCGCGTTCTTTATGGTCTGCAGTTCTTGCCCTGCTGTTCCCTTCCCCTCTGACCTCTCAACTTCCTTGAGCTCTCAGATTTTCATGACCACCTGGTTATTTGCCTCTTGTAGCCTCTTATTGTCAGCCTCCAACCTCTGAATCTCTTTCCTCACAATTTGCATTTCCAACTGTAGCTGTCCTTTTCCTGCTTCTATGCTTGCTTCTTTAGCCTGGCTATCTTTTAGGAGGGTTTTAAGTGACTGTGCCTGTTCTCCAATGTGGTCTTTTTCTGCCTCCAGACTCTGTACCTGAACCCTTAACCCATAATTCTCTTTCTTCCTGTTCTCTAGCTCCCTTTCAAGGGACCGGTATTGATCGCGCAGCGCCTCATAGTCCCTTATACAAGCCTTTACCTTTTCCATGTCTCACGCGATCACCTTGCTGTTTTTCTCAGCTTGGGTACGGCTTTCACTCAAATTTTCTTGCAGCTGTTCCACCAAATGTTCAGCCTCCAAACACCTCTCCTCCTCATGCAGACCTTCTATTTGGTCAACTTGGCTGCGGACTTCCTTTTGTAGGACTTCTATTAGGCCTCTGGCCACTTCCAGCCTTTGCTGCATCTCCTGCTGTTCCCCTGCCTCAGTTGTGCAGGCCTCAGGAGACCATGCCATCCAGGCTGTCATCTCCTTCTGCATCTTCTGCAGCCTCTCTTCCCTCTTCTGACTCTTCTGAGACTCTTGGGAAATCAGCTGTTCCATTATTTGAGTTTTCACTCCCTCTGCCACCACTAGACACCTGATATCTTTTGCTTCTCCCTCTTTCTTACCTGGTGATACTTGTCACTCTAATGCTGCTGACTTTGCCTCGGCTCTCTCTTTCTGGGTCTTTGCTAGTCTTAGCTCCCATTCCAATCGAGCCATCTTTTCCTTCATCTCTTCCACCCTCAGTTGCCAGGCAAAATTTTCCTGTCCCTGGCCTCCAATAATGCCTTCCTAAGCCATGACTACCCTGACCTTGTCTTCCTGGGTCGGGGCCTCAGCCTTGCTACAGAATTTTGGCCAATGGGTACCCTTACTCAGCTCAACCTAGTGAGCTGTTGTAAGACTGTCTTTCTACAAAACCATCTATCTCTCTGTTCTAGCCCCTGGGTTCATTTTCCCTTTTCCGGGACACGGGTTCCTCCCCCATGCACAGCCAGTTCCCGGCCAATGCACCACTGTGACAGGGCGCAATCTAGGGGTGCCGTGCACTCCCCTAGCCTTTTTGTCTTCTTTGACACGGTGCCCTGATGTATCCCGGTCTGTGCTCTGTCTTAGGTGACTCTGTGCACTAAAGTCTTAGGGGCTATATGTGGCTCCAACCACCCCTGTACCATGCCCCAAGCCTTGCAGATGTACAGGATGTTGTCTTGTCAATTCTCCCCTTGGCGCCCTCACTGGCGCCCCCTGGTTCATCTTGCAATGGCCCGCACCCTCACGGGCTCTCTGGCCTCTTTCACAATGGCCCGCGCCCTCAAAACACTCCCTGGCCTCTCTCGTGGTTGCCTGCGCTCCCTGCAGATGCTCCCTGGCCTCCCTCGTAACCGTGGCCGCACCGGGGCCTTCCCTCGCGACCGTGCCCACCCTGGGGCTTCTCACAATTGGGGCTCAGGTGGCCATAGCCGTGCCTGGCCCCCAAATCCCCTCCTCAGGTCTAAAGGTTCCTGTGGGGCTCAGGCAGCCTCGGCCTACCAGGGCTTCCTCCACCCAGTATCCTCAAACAGAAGCTGCTCAGGCCATCAGGCTTCTCTACTCTGCTTACTCCAGCAGAGCTCCTTCTTTCTCGGCTGCTAGCGGAGAACTGCCTCCCTGGCCTCAGCCTGGATTACATTTATATAGGTCAGGCCCTGCCCCCTTCCAGTCAGCTGACCAACTGTGGTTGCCCTGGCAACCAGCACCTGTACCTCTTTATAGGAGCAGGGCACTGAAGTGCCCTTCGACACACCTCCCCCCTTAAGTTCAAGACTCACTAGGAGCAGGGCACAGAAGTGCCCTGTGACAGCCTGACCTGCCAGTTTTTCCTCTTTCTTTTAAGGGGTTGGAGAAGGCACATACATAAGGGGCATGACACATTTCTCTTTCTTTTAAGGCTCCTTCTTGTAATATACATAAGGCTGGACTTCTTTTTCTTTGCTGTCTTGCCCACCTTATCCAGAACAGCTTGGGAGATGTGACCAATCACATCTTTGGCTATGTTTTGAGCCACATTTTTAATATGGGGTTTAATAATCTCCGGAACTCTTTTCAAAAGTGGGATGGCATTTCTAAAGAGGCTGTGGAATTTGCTCCCCCACACCATCCCCATACATCATGGGCCCCGCCTGATAATCAGGGATAACCATACCCTCCCTGGACTTTGTAATAAGTTCTGTACAAAGTAGGGTCCCCATAATTTTTTTACCATCACTGTAACTTGCCGTGCCTGTCCTGATTTCTCTGCTTAGGCTTTTCTAGTTGCCCAGAGCTAACTGCAGTCCTGAAGCCCGACTGTTTGACCCCTGGCACCAGTTACCCAGAGAACCAATGCTTCTCACCTGCCACATCTTTGATAAAATTTTACACTTGTGGACTGCTGTTACTCCTGGCTCAGTGGTTTGTTGCTAGAGCCACTTGCTAGTGAAAGGACATTAGGGCTCCACCTCCCCTGCACCCCACCTAGCACCAACCCATTGTTACTCTGATGTTGCATGGACACAGTTTTGTTACCAGTCGTCACTCTCGTCTTGTCCTGTAGGTCCATCACTGTCTTTTCTCCACTTTCCACAGCCGGACTTCCATGTCATCTCTCCAGGTAAGTGGACTGACTCCTCTGAGTCAGTCCATGGGGGCAGCTCCTCACTCAGAGGCTGCTACCAACCATCTCTCCCAGGATCTCTGCCTCAGCTGCAGCCTTCCTTCAGCTGCTAGGGACTTCCTCCAGTTCCTCCATCGGACTGTAGCATGGGGTTTTTATCTCTGCTTCACTGCCTCTGCTAGTAAATCAGCATTGGCACGGACTTACAAAGCACATTCATACCAGTGCCAGCTTTTTTTCTTCTTCAGGCTTCCTGTCCTTCTTGGCTATGGCTTGGGATGTCACAGCATTGCCAGTTAGTCCTGCAGCATGGTGAACCCACCACGTTTGCCATGCTCTTGTGGCTTGGCATGCTACAGTGCAGCCGGAACGGCCTGCAGCATGGCAATCCTGCCATTGCCACCCCATTCCCGTTGCTCAGCATGCTGCGTGGCTGCTGGCAGGGTCCATAGCATGGTGATCCTGCTGCCCCCACCAGGCTCCTGTGGCTCAGCATGCCGCAGCACCACCAGTGAGATCTGTAGCATGGGGCTCCCACTGTTACCACCAGGTCCCTGTGGCTCCCTTGCCCCTGGCACATATCTCCCCCTGTAAGTTGCCTTGTGGCGTCTTGAGTGTGCCATCTTCTGGGCATACTTTGTCCATCTTCTGCTCCTGCCATGCTCTCTGCTCCTTTGGCCTTGCTGCCTATTCACTACACCGGGACAAGAAATCAGCAACTTTGTATGTTGTTCCTGGTTTGTATCCAATGGAGAATTTAAAGGGCTGAAGCATTAGTGCCCAACGCATTACACACCCATTATCACACTTAGCCTTGTGTAACCATTGTAAAGGCACATGGTCTGTTATGAGTGTGAATTCCCATCCCATTAAATAATAGCGGAAATATGTAACAGCCCATTTAATAGCCAGACATTCCCTCTCAATTGTTGAATACCTGCATTCTGCTACGTTTAACTTCCTGCTTGTGAATGCTACTAGTCTTTCAGCCTGTCGTGATATCACCATATATGGACACGGACCTCTGTGTCCCATTGACACTCACTTGCTGTTCTTCTGCTGGACAGACAACAGTCAGCCAATTAGGTCAGTGCTCCTCTCAGTTCTCGCCTGCCATGTCTTGATGAATTGATTGAATTGGGGAGGGGTGATGACTCCCCAACCCAGAGGTGACTGCTGCCCATCAGAATGTAAGGACAGGCAAAAGGAAAAAAAAAACCTCCTTGCAAAATAAAGGCAAGAAAAAGAATAAAGACCCAACATGTCCGTTTATTCACATTTTCCCACAGTGCTGGGGTTTCATAGTGGCTGCTATCCCTCCTTTTCTCCTTCAATCCACAAGTTCCCGATTGCTGAAGCCACAATTGGGTGGGGGGTCTAGGGAGTTTCTCTGGGCAGGTATCCTTGATCTTCTCACACAGCCCAATATTCTCCTTGGCAGATGACTGCCCCCACAGCCATTTTGGGTGCATCCATCTGTAGGATAAAAGGCTTAGAAATGTCAGGAGTCCTCAGGACCATGTCACTACACAAGGCTCTGTTGATATTCCTAAAGGCCTGCTCCATCAGGGGTGTCCATCATATCATCCCCTGCACTTTTCCCCTTATGGAGTCTGTGAAGGGTGTGGCCAAATCCACAAAGGAGCGCTTTTTTTGTTTGTTTATGGAGGATTATATTTCTCTATGGTCTCTACTTTACTTGCCAGTGGGCATATGAGCCCCTGTCCCCTATGGAACCCAAGATAGTCTGTCTCTTGCATTCCTAATGCACACTTTTTTGGATGTGCAGTCATATTAAATTGGTGCAATTCTCATAATACTGCTTCCACACATTGCTGATGTTCAGGCCATGACTGAGAATAAATTACAATATCATTGATGTATGCCACCATGTACCTCATATGTGGAACTAGGATGTTATCTATCAGACTTTAAAAAGAGGCTGCAGCACCATTAAGGCTGAATGGCATCCGTGTAAATTCCAGTAGTCCCCATGGCATACCAAAGCCATTTTTTGCTGGTCCTTTCCTGCCATGGGGATCTACCATTAACCCTTGGACAGATCCAGGGTAGAGATGTACTTTGCCTGACCTATCCGTTCCAGTAGCTCTTCTATGTGAGGCATGGGGAATGCATCAAAACATGTAACCACCTTGAGCCCCCTGAAATCCATGCATACCCTTAGTGACCCATCAGATTTCAGGACGACCACCATTGGGATTCTCCAGGGGCTCCAAGATGGTATTATCTCCCCTTGCCTAAGCATTTTCTGTATCTCCTCATATACTCGTGCTTGTACGTGATAGGGGACCAGTCTCCACTTTTCCCTCACAACCACCCCTTTTGGCATATTTATTTCATGTACTATTCCCCTAGCCTTTCCTGGGACCTCACAGATCACATCACTAAATTTGAATATGACCCACCCCAGTTCCTTTTGCTGATCATCTGTATGGCCATCTCCTATCACTATCTCACCCCTTTGTGTGTTTCCTCCTATCTTGGGGCCTAGATCCTCACTTACTTCTTCAGGACTCAGCAGCCATCATTCTGGCTCCAAGCTTTCAACAGGTTTTCATGGTAGATCTGGTGTTCCCTTACGTGTCCTAGGTGGTATACTTCATAATCTACAGGCCCAGCCCTCCTTGTTATCTCACAAGGCCCTTTTCCATGAATAAACTATTAAGTGAAGAGTGAAGTAGAACCAGCACTTTATCCCTGGTCTGAAACTCTCCCTCTTGTGCCTTTTCATCATAGCTAGCTTTCTGCCACTGCTGTGCTTTCTCCATATTTGCGTGAGCTAACTGGTGGGCCTGCTTAAAGGGTCCAATCATCTCCTTCCTAAATTATTGGGCCCCAACTCATTTGTGCCCCAGATTTTCCCACTCTTCCCTGGCTACTTGCAGTAAGCTTCTGGGTTTGTGGCTGAATATCAATTCAAATGATGCAAACTGGGTGGATGCCTAGGGTGTATCCCAGAGAGCAAACATTAGTGGCACTATGAACAGATCCCATTTCCTGGGCTCTTTTCTGCATGCTTCGTCACAGCAAGCATTTGATCATGCCATCTAGGCGTTCCACCAGGCCATTTGTCTGGGGGGTGGGGGGCAGCAGGCATGAGGCCATAAGGAAAAAACTTATCTGGAGCAGGTGACGCTGCACTGAGCCAGAAACACGCTGGAAGTGAAGCTGTGGCAAAAAAAATGCCGTGTCGGGGGAAAGAGGAAAAAAAAAGAACGGATCCTGGAGGAGCCGGGACCGACTCCTGCACTGGCATGGGCGTGCTTTATGGCAGTGTGCCAGTGCCAATTCGCCGGTCAGCCCTTTGAAGTCAGGATAAAAAGCCCTGCAGAGGAGAGGCCAGGAGGACTGGAAGTGAGTTTTCCAGTGGGCCCAGAGTGGCCTGGAGTGGAGGAGAGCCCCACTGACAAAAAGTGGTGGCAGGCCCAGGAAGGGGCCTCCGAAAATAAGCTGAGCCCAAGAGGGCTGAAGGACCTACCTGAAAGGACGCTGTGGACTCCAGACACCTCCAGGCAGGACTGGTCCAAGCAGGAAACTGATGAAGAAAGAAGAGCTGGACATTTGAACCATGGTAAGTACAGATGAGAAGGAGAGAGAGGGACAATGCATAGCAAGATAACCTGGGTTCGGGAAGGAATGTAGGCTGGACCTATATGGCCTGAATAACCCAGATGAGATGACATCTGAAGCCAACCAGTGTAACTCAGAAGCCCAAGACAGCTGAAACTAAACTGGACCAGACCCAGAAAACCAGGAAAATAACATCATTGGTTGGCATTAGGTGGGGCGTAGGGGAGGTGGAGCCCCAAACAGGAAGACAGATGGGAAGATTCAAGGAAGGTACCAGGAGAGGTGGGATATACCATCTTCCTCCCAATTAAACAAATGTATTCCAGCAAGACATGGCAAGAGAGAACCCCTGAGGACCCTCTGGAATCTAACATAGTAACAAGCTGTCCTCTCCCCAAGCAACAGTGAAGCCAGAAAAATCCATACAACCAAAGTGCGTTGGTGAGCGACACGGGAGATTACAGGGTGATAAACCAATGTTTGCAGATGCTTAATGCTCAGTACATGACATGAGGCCTTTAACATCCCTGACACAAAATTTATACCTTGGTCTGTAATGTTTTCCCTGGGTATGCCAAAACAGGAAATCCACTTTAACAACTCTTCTGTGGTGACCGTTCTGAGCAGGATCGCCTCCGGGTACCACATGGCATAATCGATTAAAACGAGTATGTACTGGTGCCCTGCACTACTTTTGGTGAGTGGTCCTATAACATTGAGGGCAATTCTGTCAAATGGAGTGTTAATGATAGGCATGGCCTGCAACGGAGCACTCTGCAGCCATCTTTCCTCCACCAACTGACACTCCATGCAGGACCCACACTGGCATGTTACTTCTTTCTGCATACCCAGCCAAAAGAACCATTGCTCAATTTTCCCTAGTGTTTTTTCTCTTCCAGAGTGTCTGCCTATGGGTGTTGCATGGGTGTCACAGGCCAGCTAGGTGCTGTGAATGTGTCAGCCGTTAGGCCGCTGGGTTCGGGATCGAGGAGGTTAGTCAGGAATGAAGTAAAAGCAAATTTACTTATAGCTTAGCATACAACAGTTAACAGAAAGGTTACTACAACAAACAAATAGTACAATAATAAAGAGCTAATAGTAAATAATAACAACAGATAGACAAAACGACAAAGAGTTCCCACATGGGGTTGGCAACTTATCGGCAGTCCCTCTATGCCAGGTGTGCGCCAAGTTGTTCCAGCGAAGTCAGGCTTCCCCAATCAACGCTATCTGAGGGGTCACCAGAAAGGTCCCTTGGTCAGGATCTGGCCCTCACTCACACTGGGAGTCCAGAGTCCAGGCTTGGTACAGTGATGGTCCTCCTGTCCCTTCCTTCAAACTTGTTACTTGACATGTGCATTCCTTTATTCCTTATTTTATGCTAATCTGTTGGCTTTAAAGTCACTCAAAATCTTGCCCTATAGCTGTTACCTATGGGATTAAAAGGTGTTAGAAATTATCATGAAAGGTTACTGCCTGAATTCGGGTTCACCCAATAAGCAAATTACACCACATTACTTTGAGGTTTGAAATTGGCATTACTCTGCCCAAGCTCAACCCCTTGGTTTCTTACTCCTTGGATTCCTTGGAATGCGCTAATTATATTAGGTGTTCAATTCTTGTTATGACTGACCTTTAAAAAACCTGTTAGATCAGCTAATCTTGTAGTTTTGCTTATTTGGGGGCCCAGTCAGTCCCATGATCAGTGCAAACAATTAGATTCAACACTTTGGTTAAATTGTGACAGACAAATTCCACTTGTGGGTTGAAAACTTGCAAGCTTTGCATTAGCTAATCTTAACTGCTAGACAATTGCCTGGATGCCTCCAAGAGCATATATTTATTGCTCATGATAGTAACCCCTCTGGTTCTGGCCACCATATATAGGCCATGTCCCACACCTTCCTCCAGAATGCTCGTGGCACCCATAACTGCCGGACGCACTCACCCCCTTCCAATTGCTTTTCCGAGTATAATAACATGTCCCAAATCTCAAAATGTGGGCCACTTACTTGTAGTTCTGGTCTGACAACTTGCCCCTAAATGATGGAAACTTCATTTTCTATGGGTCTTGGGAACTCTTTTTCTTCATCTTGTGTAATTTTTTAAGTCCAGGTCTTTTGGGTCTACCCCCAAGCTAATAAATGGCTCTTCCTCAGTGGAGCTAGGCTCTTCTTCCTCTGCTATCCAGCCTTCTACTTGGGGACATCCCTTCTTTTCCAATTCCACCTTGTCACGGCGTGGGGCCTAGGAGTGGCCGTGATCCCACTAGCGCCCCCTTGCCGTGGCAATTAGGAGATCCAGCACCCTCTAATTCTCGCCCACCACGTCTTTGATCTTTATAATTAATATGGGAGGCTGCCTTTTATCTCCTATGATCTCAGGGTGACTTGGTGCACCCCAGCCTTATGGGCTATGCGTGCCTCCTACCTCCCCTTTAGCACGCCCCAAGCCTTGCAGTTCTTCTGGATGTTTTTGTGTCTCCAATCTTATACTAGCCCTCCCCTGGCTTCCCTCTTGCAGGCTGGCCCCCCCTTGGGCCTATGCCATGCTCTTCCCGTGCTCTTGCCCTCGCTGGGGCCTGTGTCTGCGCCTCTCGCGCCCTTGGCTCTCTCGGAGCCTGCTTCCACGCTACTCGCGCCCGTGGCTCGCTCTGAGCCTATTCCTGCGCTACGCGCGCCCTTGGCTCTCTCTGAGCCCGTTCTGCGCTACGCACACCTGTGGCTCACTCCGAGCCTACACGCCAGCCCTGTCTCGGGCTTTCACCAGCGCTGGGGCTCAGGTGGCACACAGCCGTGCCTGGCCCCCTGACCCTTCTCGGGGTCCTATGCCCTCACTGGGCTGAGTACTGCCCTCTCGGGCTGGGGTCTCAAACCCCACACACCGCACCACACTAGTGCCAAGCTGCCGCGCCTTCCCGGCGCTGCTCAGTGCCCACACAGGGCACCCAGAAAACTCCCGGATTGCTGGGGATCTCCCGTGAGGCCTCCTCACACCCCTACAGCCTCACCCGGTCCTCCGGACGATATACACAACAGAACCATAAGCCCACCCGGCTGTAACAAAACAATAGGCCTACTGGCAATAACAAAACAATAAGCCTCCCGGCTATAACAAAACAGTAAGCCTACCAGCCACAACAGAAAGTCCAGGCCCACCTGGATCTCTGGCCCACAGCCTCCTGGTCAGGCTTCTCTTCACCCTGACCATCATGCAGCCCTCTGGGTGCTCAGGCTGCACTGCTTGGCTTACCTCTCCTGCAGAGCTCTTACCCCTCAGGTTGCCAGAAGGGAACTGCCAGCCAGGCTCTGGCCTGGCTGTTTATAAGGGCCCTGCCCGGCCCCCTTCCGGTCACGTGACCAACCTGGTTGCTCCAGCAACCCGCAGCTGAGCTGCCCTGGTGATTGGCAGCTGCTCTAATCCTTACTCAGGAACAGGGCACCCAAGTGCCCCGTGACACACCTGCTTTACTGCTTCTAGAACATCATACAAAGAGGACCAATCTCTCCCCATGATCATTTTCCCATCTAGCTCTGGGGCAAGCCCCACCTTTATCTTACCTGCTCTGTTTGCTATTCTAGCCCTCATGTATCCCCTCTGATACTGTGCAGCCCCACCATTTATGCACCTCATCCTAACTAGCTTACACCATGTTATGGCAACTTCTGGTACCAGGCCAGACCTTATGAGTGTCTGCAAACACCCTGGGTCCAGTGTAGCCCATAAAGATCAGCCTGCTATCCATGCTGTGACCTCAGAGTGATCCCACACTGTAATTTCACTCCCCTCACCAAAGCTACAATCCATCTTTTTCCCAGGTTCACTATTATCCAGTCTTTCCCAGAGCCCTGTGGTGCCGCCTGCCTGCTTCCAGCAGTCCTGTGGTCCTTGGGGACACTCTGGTATGACCACATCAGTAACATAGTACTCCCTTGCCTGCCTGTCTCAAAGGACCTTGATAACATTCCTCCTCCCTGTGATAATGGCTCCTTTAACTTTTACAGAGCTTTTCCTTAACCATCTTTGGTGATTCTCTGGGCCTCTCCAGCCGACTTGAGCAGATGTCTCCTTACCCATAATTGCATCCCTTCCTCTAAGTCTTGGATAAACTGTTCTAACAAGATTTGATCTTCTAGTGATTCCCTGCCTACTGTGGCGGGGGGAGGACCCATTTATCTAACAGATCCTTTAATACTTGCATTAATGTCCGGGGTCTTTCGTCATCTTTCCCCTTTTTGACCC
>NW_017729022.1:72272555-72281973 GCF_001723915.1 Gavialis gangeticus
GTGGCGGGGGGGGGACCCATTTATCTAACAGATCCTTTAATACTTGCATTAATGTCCGGGGTCTTTCGTCATCTTTCCCCTTTTTGACCCTAAAGAGTCACCTATAGTGCTTTGGAGGAAATTCCAGCTGATGTGAAAGCACTAGCTTGACTTTGTCATAGTCATATGCTTCATCCCTGGGAAGGGCCCTATAAGCTGGTTGGGACTTTCCCATTAGCAATGACCCTAATTGCCCTGCCCACAAGGATCTATCCAATGCAGTTTGTATAGCGTTCCTTTCAAATGCCTTAATAAACGCTTCTGTATCATTGTCTTTTGACATCTTTTGCATCTTAAAGGCAGAACAGTTACACCTGAGCCACTCACTTTTTGTAAGGCTTGTCGTTGTTGCACCTCAAGTACTTTCATCACCGCTTCTAGCATTTGTCCTAAAAACTCTACTTGTCGCATCATATTGACCTCCATTTCAGTGTTGGCCTCCAGGGTTCTGTTATCTTCCCCATTCCTGGCCAATGTGCCAATTTGTAACTTGCCATGACTGTCCTGAGCTCCCCACTTAGACTTTTCTAGCCACCCAGAGCTAACCGTGGTCCTGCGGCCCAACAGTTTGGCCCCTGGCACCAGTTACCCAGACCACCGATGCTTCTTGCCTGCTACGTCTTTGATGAAATTTTACTGTTGAAAGCTGCTGTTACTCCTGGCTCAGTGGTATGTTGCTAGGACCACTTGTTAGCGTGAGGGCACCTCTCCTACAGCCCAACCCATTGTTACTGTGATGTTGCACGGACACAGTTTTGTTACCAGTCATCACTCTCATCTTGTCCTGTAGGTTCGCCACCATCTTTTCTCCACACTCCATGGCCAGACTTCCACATCACCTCTCCAGGTAAGTGGACTGACTCCTCTGAGTCAGTTCGTGGGGGCAGCTCCTCACTCAAAGGCTGCCACCAACCATCTCTCCCAGGATCTCTGCCTCAGCTGCAGCCTTCCTTCAGCTGCTGGGGATTTCCTTCTGGTTCCCCTATCAGACCATAGCGTGTGGTTTTTATCTCTGCCCCACTCCCCCGATGGTGAATCAGTGTCAGTACACACTTATAAAGTGTGTCCACACTGGCGCCAGCTTTTTTTTCCTTCAGGATTCCTGGCCCTTGTTGGCAGTGGCTTGGAACACCTCAGTACTGCCGGTGAGTCCTGCAGTGTGGTGAACCCACAACTACTGCCACGCTTTTGTGGTTCAGCATGCTGCAGTACCACTGGCAGAGCCTGTGGCACAGCGGTCCCACCAATGCTCCCCTATTCCCATGGCTCAGAATGCCATGGGGCCATCAGCAGGGTCCACAGAGCAGCAATCCTGCCACCACTGCCATACTCCTGAGGCTCAACGTGCCGCAGCACCACAGGTAAGATCTGTGGCATGGGGCTCCCACCATTGCTGCTGGGTCCCTCTGGCTCAGCGGCTCCCTTGCCCCTGCCAGAATCACCATTGTGCTTTTTCTCATTTTAAAACCTCAAAGTCCTCCTGGGGCACAGGGGAAGCTTAATAATCACCTTACCAAAGCAAAATGAGATGCATCTGTTCTGATCCATCTTTATTTCAATGTTTATTGTGTCAGCGTGATGCTGACTCATAGAAGCAATGTGGCTTGTCATATGTGGTTGTGACAAACTCATTGTTTTTTCCACAGACAGGTCCATAATGTAGTAAGGAAAGCAAAAAGTCCCCAACAAGCTTATGTTCTACCATGTCCATGTAGAGATACAATTAATTGAATCCTCCAGCAATATCAGCCACAAAGGATGTAGCAATCACAAAATATAAGCTAGTTCACCATGGGTAGAAAAAGCATAAGAGTTATCACTGGCTTTAAGTGTCATTTTTCTGTTTGCTTAATCATAGATCAGAACTAATTCAGGTGGGGTAGGGTGGCTGGCAATAATATTGTTCATAAGATCCAGCAACTCTGTGATAGATGAATAATACCCCCACAGGATGTATCCCCATTTTTTAGTCCCAGAAATGATTTCAAAAGGGGTGTCTTCATTGATGTTATTCCAGTTGTGTGGGCATTGTATTTCTGCTCACCTTACCTCCCAGATCTCCAGGAGATCCAGAGGTTTAAGTAGCTATATGGTAAAGTTCAAGCTGATGTTCTGTGGGAAAATCCTGGTGCAGATATTGCTGGGTAGAGTGATGTAAAAACTGCCATTGCTCATCTTGTCCTTCCAGCGGAGGTAATGTTTTTCTTTTACTCTAAATGTTACAGACTTCAGAAGCTTTGACCCAGCTATTAAATTTAGCTGATCACCCCTACCATTTCACCAGTAACTGCTTCTTTCTTTCCTTTCCTTTCTCTGCTAGGACTTTTTCAATCCTGTAAACTCTATCCTGTTTGGGGTTCACTTTCTGTAGTTCTTCAGGATAAGAAGAACCCTTGATAGGTTCATCTTCATAATCTTTTAGGTCAGTGGTCTCCAACCTTTTTATGGTGAAGATCATTTTTTTTGCTAGACTCCTCCCAGAGGTGCGGGCCCCCAATCTGCCTGCCAGGTGACAGGGGGCTGTTGCTGCTAGCTGGGGCCAGTGGCGCCACTGATCTTCCCCGTGCTGAGTGTGAAATAGCCTATGGGCGAGATGTCAAAACACTGAAATAGTTTCAATGAAACAAAATGGAACAGTGCTTTTGAAATTAAAGGAAACTCAAAACAAAACACTGTTCCATTGAAATATCAAAATGGAAGTCGAAGTGAAACAGTGTTATTTCACACAGCCTTACTCACTACCTGATAGCCCATGCCTGTGTGTTACAACCTAGTGGGACTGAACTTCTGGAGTCCCAGGGTGGGTTGTGCAACTTGAGGGGTAATGTTTCCCAGTCAAGGAGTGGACCTTCTGATGTCAAAGGGGCATGTGATGGGGCAGCAGGGATTTCTGGGACCAAGATGACACCCAGCATAGTGGCCACGAGGGTGGGACTTTTGATGTCACAAGGCATGTGATGAGGCAGGAGATTCTGGGGCCAATATGGTGGATGGGAGGATGGGACTTCTGATGTCATGGGGAATGTGATGGGGCAGCAAGGGATTCTGGGACCGACATGGTTGCCAGCATGGTGGCCTGGAGGTGGGACTTCTGATGTCACAGACCATATGATGGGGGGGGCAAGGGATTATGGGACTATTGTGGTGGCCATTGTGGCAGCCTGGGGGTGAGACTTCTGATGTCACAGACCATGTGATGGAGCAGCATGGGATTCTGGGACCATCATAGCTGACAACATGGCAACCAGGGAGTGGGACTTCTGATGTCATAGACCATGTGACAGGGGCTTATGGGACCATCATGGCAGCCAACATGGCAGCCAACATGGCAGCCAACAAGGCAGCCAGGGGGTGGGACTTATTATGTTACAGACCATGTGATGAGGTGGGACTTCTGGTCCCAAGATGACAGCCAAGATGCCAGCCAAGGGGATGGGGCAAGGGGTGAGGAAACAATCAGTGGGCCAGGCTTAAAGTTTGACCAGATATGTACCCATAATATTACTCACAGAATTGAATGGACATGCAGCAGCAGGCCACAACTAGATCCAGTGTACAGAAATAGGCCAGCACACTGAATCACATGTGTAAGCCAACCTCAAATACCAGCTCTGTGTACTGGATCCAGCTGACACCACTGACTCAGTCTGCAGGGCCAAATAGTTTAAGGACCACTGTATTACGATCATAGATGTTAAGTCTGTAAAAAATATCTATTGCATACTAGAATCCATCATCTTGCAAGTTCAGAAGGTAAAAGAAGCTAAACTGGTATTAGACTTTACTTTAGCCAAAAGGCCTAGATGTCTTCCTGAAAAGATCCCACATTGCTTAGATACTATAGTGATGGGCCCATCTAAAAATTCTGAAAACAAAACAGAGAAGTGTCTAGAAAAGGCACAATTATATACAGTTCTCTAAATTAAAACCTAGATACCAGTGATACTCAGACATCAGC
Organism: Gavialis gangeticus; assembly: GCF_001723915.1. Lineage (NCBI taxonomy): Eukaryota > Metazoa > Chordata > Crocodylia > Gavialidae > Gavialis > Gavialis gangeticus. Next base: position 72,276,553 of record NW_017729022.1, read on the forward strand.
TCTTGAGGTATAAGTGGCTCTTCAACTTATAACCCAAAGCTTTTCACAGAAAATGTTATCAAAGCTAATTTTTTAACCTCACACATTGGGTGCATTTTTCCTGCAGTTAGTAAACATTAAAGAAGCTTATACTTTTTTAATCACAGAATCATAGAACCAATGGACCAGAAGGGACCTATACTATCATCAAGTCCAGATCCCCTGCCATAGGCAGGAGGTTAATAAACTCAAACTAGCTCAACAAGGTGCTTATCCAGCCTCCTCTTGAACACCTCCAAGGAAGTTCACCACACCACTTCTGCCTGGAGTGTGTTCCAGGTTCTAGTTACCCTTACAGAGAAGAAGTTCTTCCTTATGTCCAACCTAAATCTTCACTCTGTTAGCTTGTGCCCATTGATCCTCATGTTCCCAATGTATGCCTTCCTGAAGAGTTGTTCCGCCAGATCTTGGTGCTCCCTCCTGACATACTTGTAGGTGGCTATCAAGTCCCTTCAGCCTCTTCGTACTCAAGACTGAACAAATCTAATTCCCAGAGTCTCTGCTCATAGGACCTATCCTCCAGGCCCCTAATCATGCAGGTGACCTTTCTCTGCACCCTCCCAAGTTTATCTGCATCCTTCTTGAAGTGCAGTGCCCAAAACTGAGCACAGTACTCCAGCTGTAGCCTCACCAATGCTGAGTAGAGGGGAAGAAGCACCTCCCTGGATCTGTTGGCAACACATCAGCTGATACACACCAGAGTTCTATTTGACCTACTAGCAACTTCATCACACTGTTGGCTCATATTCATCTTCTGGTCAATTGTGACCCCCAGGTCCCATTCAAATGCTGTGCCAGCCAGTGGGCTACGGCCCATCTTATAGTTATGGTGAAGGTTCTTCTACCTAGGTGAAGGACCTGGCACTTTACCCTGTTGAAACTTATCTAATTCTGATCAGCCCATAGAACCATTCTGTTAAGGTTGTCCTGGATCCTTACCCTATCCTCTGATGTGCCTGCATTTCCCCACAGTTTGATATCATCCACAAATTTAATCATAGAGCATTCCACCTCCTCATCCAAGTCATTAATAAATATGTTAAAAAGCACAGGTCCAAGCACCGATCTCTGTGGGACACCATTGGGGACAGCCCTCCAGGATGAGGCCATCCCATCGATTACAACTCTCTGGGACCAGTCTCTAAGCCAGTTATCCACCCACCTCACCGTAGGCTGGTCCAGGCCAGTACCATACAGTTTAACTGAGAGAATTTCATGGGAGACAGACTCAAAGGCCTTACTGAAGTCTAAGTAAAAGATGTCTCATGTCTCTTGTTTAGCTGGTTAGTTACCTGGTCATAAAAGGACACCAGGTTTGCCAGGCATGATCTACCCTCCACAAAGCCATGCTGATTGTTTCTTAATACCCTGTCAGTTACAAGCTTGTGACTGATGACCTCCTTAACAATTTTTTCAAATGATTTTCCTAGGACAGAATTCAGACTGACCGGTCCATAGTTTGCAGGGCCATTCCTCCTCCCTTTATTAAAGATGGGTACCACATTGGCCCTCTTCCAGTTGTCCAGGATCACTCCTGAGTTCCACAACTTTTTAAATATCTTCACCAAAGGACCTGCTATGAGTTCAGCCAGTTCTTTTAGGACTCTTGGATGTAGGTGTCCAATTGTTCTAAGAGAACCCTCACCTGTTTGGGACTGATTTTATGTTGTTTATTGACTTCCCCATATTCCTTGGGCCTCTGAAGAATCTTTTCTTGTTGGACTATCCAAATGATAAATAATATATTGCATGTTTTTCTTTTGAACTGAAGTGTGTTGTGACAGTTCACCTAGGGATACATAATTGTTGTTGCTCTTTGGTTAACAATGACTGCTCATGCAGCGCCTGAGCCACTGGGGATTGAACTGTAATGTTTACATTATGCATCCAGTTCTGCTGGTATCAATGGCTTTTTCACTCACCAAATCCAGAAATGCAGGGTTAAAGTCACTCTGGGCTTGTGTCCATTATGGCTGCTCTTAAGACATGTCTTCCTCACTACCTTATTTTTAGGTATGGCGAGTACAAGATAGCAGACATGTAAGTGGGCAATTCACAATCAGGAAAACAGTAGCACACAGGACAGCTGCAGCCAGGCCAGAGGTGACTACTATTTTTGTACCCCTTCACCCCCCAAGTCAGTGCCCAGAGCTGATATCCTGGTTGTATCCCCCTCTCAACCCTTAGTTACACTTTTGCAAGTTGGAGTACAATGATGGAACACACTCAAAAGCAGGCAACTCCAGAAGTGCTGGAGATGTGTTATAGATATACCCAGTGTCACTGCTTTTTGCAGGCTACTAACAGTATTCCTTTTAGTCTTTTTCAGCTGAAATACTGCCTTCCCAGTCTTCAGAAGAGGCCTACATCAGAAATCATTAACAGAATGAGGTGGAACAGAGTTCAGGATCATGGTATATTATTCCTTTAAGATATTAGAGCCTGACTAGGAAGAAAACAAGACATTTTATATAACTGGAGTAGCCCTGTAGTTTTCAAACTAGCAGAAGTTATCAGCAGCTGTAAGGGACTTTGTACTTGCTCAGTCACTATACAAAAATAACTGCAGACAGAGGCAGAAGTAGGTAACCCTAAGAAAACAAAGTGAAGAATAACCACTTAATCTCTAATGAACCATTGCTACTACCATCCCCATCCTTGCCCTTTTCTCAACTACAACTTGCCTACAAGGTCAAGAAATTTTGAAATATTTATGTTCTGTTTATCAAGCCAGAAAAGATTACAGTAACCAAATAAACTGTTACAAGTGTTCACCAATTTACCAACTCTTTCCTTTTTAAATGGAAAATTCAAACACTAAGTCTCTCAACATGAAAAGAATTCTTTTAGTCTCTGGAAAGTAAAATCAAATTCTTATAAGAGGAAAGACATTCTTACAGGCAATTTAATAATTCTTACCAGAATACAGATGCAGACAACTAGACATTGAATATTCATCAGCATTTCTAATGACATTCACAGAGTTATTTTTAGGCTTAATCAAATGAGTCTGAGACAGTTTTTGAATACGGAAAAGATGATACAGTAAATTTATGTGCCAATTTATTTGTTGTGCACTTTGTTGAAAAAAGACGAAGGTTCTGATCAGCTTAAAGACTTGGCAAAAATTTCTCTGTTTATATAATTGTGTCAGGGAGAAAGCAGTAAAATTATGTAAGCATTTTATTATGCATTGAAGAAAAACATTCATCTCACATTGATTCCAAGATCTGTAGAAGGTCAGATAGAAAATATGTCACCGATTTTCCAAGTTAAAAAGAGTACACTTTTAAAATTAATGTTTATGTATCAGCCGATTGGACAGGAGGAATACATTTCACACTACTAACAGACACTAAATTGACACACACTTAACGGGACTTGACTAAGCTTAGCTATTTTTAAAGGCACTAATTCTCTGGCTTTGCAGAGTCCCAGATTAGCTGAAGAATACAAAAACACAAAAGACAAAATAATTGAGAGCCTGGTGAATTTAGACAATGCTGCTGCCAACTGCACTGTTAATTTGGTTATTCTGTCTTTTGTTTTCTATACACATAGGAGGATCAACTGAACTGTTCTTCCTGGCATTTAAATCTTTTCATTATTATTTTTGGGGCTGGTCCTGAAAGATGGTAAGCACTCTCTACTCCCAGTGAAATCTAGATCAATCTACGGAGCAGAGAGTCAAAATGTGATCTCAGAATGAATATAAAATTTCCTAATGGTGGCAGGGAGAATAGGATGCAGGGGTTAAAAAGTCAAATATTATACTTGAGTGTTCCAAAGGAGGAACTGGGGGACTTTTTAGAACAGAGGGAGCCTGTACAGGAGGAATGGTCTCCACCTGAATCAAAATGATACCAACTGCTAGCAAGTAATATGAAAAAGGTGATAGAGCAGCTTTTAAACTAAAAATGAGGGGAAAGCCAACAGGTGTGGAACATCACACAGTTCAGATTGACACATCCTGTAGGGGTGAAATCATTAAAAAAATGGCATAAGGAGCAGGAAGAAGCAGCACCAGCAAATACCTTTAATGATTTAAAACTAACACAGAAGCCAACCAGGAAACAATAAGAAGTATAGATGCTTTTATGCTAATGATAGAAGTCCAGAATCAAAGGTGGGGGAACTTGAATGCAAGTGGATTTGCTCTGTGCCTCCAGTATGGCAGTAAATAATGATAATGCCATAATAGGTATCTCTGAAACATGGTGGAATAAGAAAAATCAATGGGATGCTGTAATACCAGGATACAAATTATACAGGCATGGTAAAATAGGTCATACTGGTGAGGGAGTGGCACTCTACATCAAAGGGTCCATCAAATCAAACAGGGTAGATTTTTCAACTGATAAAAGAGGTATGATACAATCTCTCTGGATAGAAATTTCAGGTTTCAATAGAAAAAAAAAGTATTTCTGGGGATTTACTTTTGACATCCAGACCAGGACTACAGCAGTGAGCTAGAAATGTTAATAGAGTAGAGAGAGGCTGCAACAGCAGAAAACACAGTAATAATGAGGGACTTCAACTATCCATAAATAGACTGGTCAATCTAACATCAGGCCAGGATGAATAGATCAAATTTCTTGAAGTTACAAAAGACTACTTCCTTGGAACATACAAAAGGAAAGGCCATTCTTGACCTCATCCTAAGCAGTGCACAGGATCTGATGCAAAGGCTAAGTGTTACTAAACCACTCTGCAATACTAACAACAATGACATCTGTGTGGAAGGGGAGACTACACCAAAATGAGAAAGCTAGTTAGACAGAAGTTGAAAGGGACCCCTAAGGAGGTGAAGAACATGCAAACAGCATAGGAATTGCTTAAGAACACCATACTGGAGGCACAGAGCAAATCCATACCAGAAAAAAAAAATTGAAAGCAGACCAAAAGAAAGCCAGCGTGGTTTCATGGTGGAGTTGCAGAGGCAATAAGCAGGAAAATGGCTTCTATCAAAAAGTGGAAGTCCAATCCTAATGAGGAAAATAAAAAAGAGAATAAACTCTGGCAAATCAAAAATAAAACTGTAATAAGGCAAGCTAAGTAAGAATTTGAAGATAAACTTGCTAGAGACACAAAAGGTAACAATAAAAATGTCTTTAATACATTAGAAGCCAAAGTCCTGCCCAGGAGTCAGTTGGGCCTTTAGATAATCAGGGTGTAAAGGGTGTACTAAAGGATGACAGGGCCATTGCTGAGAAACTAAGTACATGTACTCCTCACTTAATGGTGTTTCGTTATTACATTGCTGATCTGTTAGAGAACATAGAGCAGCGGTCTTTTATCAGTCCCATTGGATGCCCATGCCCACCACGGGACAGGGAGGTCGGGATAAGGGAGATCTCCTGCCCTCCATTAATGCTGACCTCG
>NW_017729022.1:72282117-72282988 GCF_001723915.1 Gavialis gangeticus
GGCCCATCAGCCTGACTTCTATCCCGGGGAAGGTCTTAGAAAAGTTTATTGAAGAGGCCATCCTTAGTGGACTAGCCGATACCAACATCCTGAGGGATAGCCAGCACAGGTTTGTTGCGGGTAGGTCTTGCTTGACCGATCTCATTTCCTTCTATGACCAGGTGACTTATCACCAGGGATCTGTGTTGGGACCAGTGCTGTTTAACATATTTAAAATGGTCTGGAAAAGGGGGTGAGTAGTAAAAACCAAGGTGTATTATGAGGAAATACAGAAGGACCTGGCACGACTGATCAAAAGGGCAACTAAACAGCAGATACAATTCAATGTAGATAAGAGTAAAGTGCTGCACCTGAGCAAAAATAAAGCAAACTATATCTATATTATGCTGGGTTCTACACGAGCTATTACCACACAAAAAAGAGATCTGGGAGTCATTATGGACAGTTTATTAAAAACATCACTGCTCAGCAACCATCAACAGGGCAAACAAAATGTTAGGAATTATTAAGAAAGTGTGGAGGCTTCTCTGATGCATGTCAAAGCAGACTCTATTAATTGAGTCTCCTCTGGTCCTCTTTGAATTCTATAGTTTGAATATATACCACAAGATAATATGGAACCTACCTCTATAGATTTCAAATTTTCAGCATTCTAATTTGATTACATCCTCTTTTTCCCACTAGAAACCAATTAAAAAGGGGAAAGAGTTTAGTTTGTATTACATCCTTCATAATTTTGAGTAGGTCAGTTAATAAATTTGAATATCTCAAACTTCTATTAGCTAGAAAATTAAAACTGAAATATTTGAACTACTCATCACTGACAGCTGATAAAACATCTTATGGCTCATGATCTTATGGATCCATCATT
>NW_017729022.1:72287988-72295975 GCF_001723915.1 Gavialis gangeticus
AGCAGACTCTACTAATTGAGTCTCCTCTGGTCCTCTTTGAATTCTATAGTTTGAATATATACCACAAGATAATATGGAACCTACCTCTATAGATTTCAAATTTTCAGCATTCTAATTTGATTACATCCTCTTTTTCCCACTAGAAACCAATTAAAAAGGGGAAAGAGTTTAGTTTGTATTACATCCTTCATAATTTTGAGTAGGTCAGTTAATAAATTTGAATATCTCAAACTTCTATTAGCTAGAAAATTAAAACTGAAATATTTGAACTACTCATCACTGACAGCTGATAAAACATCTTATGGCTCATGATCTTATGGATCCATCATTCAAAGCCCAATTTAGAATTCTTACAGATTAGAAGGCAAAAGTCCTTTGTGTAATAAAGTGCTTGTCCCAGGGTGTGGCTGCAGTGCCCCCTGGTGGCCACTCAGGCCAGCTTTGTCCATTCTTTTGGGAAACTCTCCCCTTTCCTCACCCGCCATGCCTTGATGTTCTGGTCCTGAAACAAGGGAGGCTGCCCCAGGGTTTTCCAAGCCTAATTTCACCCATGGCTTGTGGGCTAATTACATGTCTCGGGATACCTGTATATGCTGGTCAGGACTCAGCATTTCCAGCCTCAGCCCCTTTTTCTCTTGGCTGGTTCCCATAGCTTAGGCCCACTACTCTGGACCTGGCTGCGGGGTCCCAGCATTATCCTGGCCCTCCATGGGCCTTGCCTGCCCTGCTCTGGGCATCAGTCTAACTGGCCCCACTCTATCCTGTTCTGGGCTTGCTGCTCCCTCAGAATGCCTTGAGCCTGCCCCCAGCAAGGCTCAAAGTGAGTACATGCCCCTAGGGCACTAACAGGACCTCCAAAGACAGCCCCTCACATTCCCAAACCCAAGAGACTGGTATAAACTATAACCAAAAGAGAAGCCCCTGGGCTATAACACAAACTCACCCTTCTGGGCCCACCAATGTCAACAAAAGGGAAAACAGCACACTGCCACCTTAAAAAGGAAAACCTTTCCCCACCTCAGGGTAGGCAAACAAACCTTTAGGGAAGCTCTCACTAGGCAGTCCTAAGGCAGCTCACCTATCCTGGAAATCTTCAAAAGGAGACCGGACAGATGCCTTGCTGGGGTCACTTGACCCCAGTTGTCTTTCCTGCCTAGTGCGGGGGACTGAACCCAGTGATATACAAGGTCCCTTCCAGCCCTTAACAATCTGTGAATCCATGAATCCATCGAGCATTCCCTTGTAGCTTTCCCAGCTATGGGTTCATTCCCCTGCAGCTTGCAGGGCTAGATTGCCCTGCTGTGGCTTGGGACCTGTGTTTATATAGCTCCTTGGCCCTGTCCTCTGCTAGTCACCTGCCTCCCAGAACTGCCGCAGATGATTTCTGATTTGGCTGGGTGGAACAGCCACCAGAAGCCCCCTTGCTGCTGGGATCTGAGGTGTTTCTATGCAAGACCCTGGCCCCTGATGTTGCTGTCACTGCTGTGCTGGCTCTGTGGCAGTTTTTTCCACCCTTAAGTCTGCATCAGGGAACCTGTCTGGCCAGCAGGCCTCAGAGTTTGCTCCCTACGTCACTAATGGGGTAGGACCCCGTTACACTTAGTAAGAGAAAAAAAATCCAACGTTTATGGCACTAAAAACAATAGCTTTTTCATCTACCAAGCATGATTTAGTCAGCTACTTACATTCTTTATCAAGGGGATAGTTACACAAGTCATACCTCCTCCTGCAATGTTATTATATGTAGCACTTCCTTCTTGGAGCAGTAGGTCACTGTAATTCGTTGGGTCTTCCAACTGATCTCAAGATCAGAGATGTATCCTGTTGTCATTGAAGTCAATTGCAAAGTTCCTGTTGACTAAGAGTTAGGATTGCAGCCCAGAAAACTAAATCCAGATTTTAATATAGTGCTGAACATTTGTTTCATTATATTGCATGATTTGCAATAGCCTGGGTGTCTAGGGTAAATACAGCTGTACAGTCGAATCCCATACAGTAGAAATCATACTTGCAAACATTAAGGATAACATATAAATGATCTACTGAGATAAATATTCATTCTATACATTTCTGTTTTTATTGTGCCACCTTGACATTCAAATTCTGGTTTTACCCAATTCTATTTAATTTTGTTCACAGATTGAACTACCTCATATACTGAAAGTACATAATAATCTACCAAAAATTATAAATCAACTGTTATGCTGCTAGCTTGGAGGCAAATAAAAATTTGATTCTCTGAACTGGACTCTCAAAATAGTGTACTGGGAACCAATCAATTCAAAATCTGTAATCCAAATATGTAACAGTTAACAAATATCAAATCCATTCATTCTACCACATAGGTCAACCAGGGATATCTATTAATCAGATGACTGTTGGCTTTAGCAGTAGAGCTCTTAATGACAATAATTCAGAGAAATAAGCAAGAGCCTCAACATACTGTTACACTATCCTGCTAACATGACTACATAACTACAAGTCCCAGCTCTTACGCAAAACTTCATTAGTGCATTCAGGGCTTGGGAGAGCATGGAACATGTTCTGCATTCTAAAAATATGTGAAAACCTTAGCTTTGGTTGTTTGCCAATAACATAGATAACATAGTGGGGGACTTGACTTCTATGCTACAAGAAAATTCCAGCTGTTGTATAAATTCAATCTTTTATATGCTAGAGTAAAAAGGATTCTGAGATCTTTTTTCCTTTTTTACCACTCTGTGTATGACTTCTTGAATTCCTTATAAAAATAATTGATTTTCCTCTTTCTAGGATCCTGCACATGTAGAGGAGGCAGAATCTTATCTTCAGCATGATTCAAAGACAAAATGAGCTTGGAGGAGGAGTCAACCAAGACATCCATAGAAACTGTGAGACCCAAATGGGAACTAGGATATTGGAAGGCGAGCAAGGTAGCTGTAAGTGGAATAGAGAACAGTGTTCTCAAAGGAGAGAAAGCAGAGAATGTTAAGTGTGGAAAGTGCACCAGGGCCAACTTAGCTAGATAAGATGTGAGGGCTTGCTGGCGAACTTATGCATGTCCCCTCATTTGCCCCTTTCCTCACTGGCCTCTGCAAATTCTGCCCCACATTCTCTCTTCTTAGCCTCCTGTGACTTCATTTTATCCCCTTTGTCACAATGAAAAATGCAATGGCTAACAACATTAAAGGGAAAATAAGAATGGATTCTAACTTACCTGGTAAATACATTACTGTGGCGCCCCCAGTTGGCGCTGTGAGTATAGTCCCGCCCAGTGGTTGGGGTCGCCCAACTCTCCTGACATGAATTGATGGAAAAATGTAAAGAAGGTGGAATTTCAGTGGTGTTCCCTCCCCCTTGACCCGAAGATGGGGTACTCATGGGTTTGCCTCAGTGGTCCTTGGGGCTCTGCCTCCCCTACACCCCGTCCATTCACTAGCTGCTTGGGTCTTCATGCTCCCGCCCTGACTCGGGGATAAGGCACATTTCCCAAAAAGGGTGTCCACCCCACAACTGTGGGTACAGTGTGGGCACTGGCAGTCTGCCTGGCCGCCCTGATCCCTAAGTCAACCCTGAGGCTCAAGATGCTGTCTTCAGGATCCGAGCCAATGGAGTCTGGCAGTTCTCTTAGGAAGAATCGCCAGTTTGGAGCCCTAATGCTTCAGGGCCGGGAACTGCCCGTTCCCAGCTGGGTGCCAGTTACTGCCCCTGCTCCTCTGCCATGGGGCAATGTCAACAGGACCACTTCAGGTCTCCGCATGCCTGGCATGTTCCCAGCTGGCTTCCTCCCCTACCAGCCTTGCGGCGGGGTTTTTAAATCTCCCACAGTGGCAGCCTCAGCTGATGTCATCAGCTGGCTGCCACCCAGCTTGATTGACAGCTGCTTTAAGAGCTGGCAAAATGCCGGCTCGCACAGCTCCATCTCTGCCCTGGTCTGCCTCGGAGGTAAGTTCTCCGTGGTGTGGGCATTCCTGTTTCCTTCTTCAGAAGTGTCAGGGACTGTCCCCGGTGCTTCCAACCCCCACAGGTATCTCCCCACAGCCACCACAGACCTCCCTGCTTAAGCTGTGTGGCATCTTGGCATTTCATTGGATTTCTGGCACCACCTAATGTTGTTTCTGGTGTGCTCACTGCACTTCCTCAGCTGGCTTTTCTTGGTTGATATATCTGGAAAGGAAGTCCGCCATGAGGTTGTCTTTGCCAGGGTGGTGCACCACCATGAATTTGAAAGGTTGTAGGGCAAGTGCCCATTGGGTAATTCAGGTGTTCTCTATGTGGGCCTTCATCAACCACTGGGTGGGGCATGATCAGTGACTACCACAAACTCCTGACCCAGCAGGTAGTATCTAAAACACTTGATCACCCAGCATATCGCTAGGCACTATTTTTCTATAGTAGTGTACCTGACTTGTGCTGAGTTAAGCTTATGGCTAGCGAACGAGATGGACTTCTCATCTCCCCACCGTTGTAGCAGGACAGCCCCCAAGGCACTGCTGGATGCATCTGTCTGTAAGATAAAGAGGGCTGAGAAGTCAGGGGTATGCACTACCACATCTCTGCACATAGCTTCCTTTAGGCTCTCAAAACATTTAGCCATCTCTGGAATCCATCATGAGGCCTTTACGGCCTTTCCTCTCAGGGCATCGGTGAGGGGTGTGGCAAGCTCCACAAAGTGTGGAATGAACCACCAGTAATAGTTAATGCATACCAAAAAGGAGCACAGTTGTCGTTGGTTATGTGACTCTTGAAAGCGACGTATTGCTTCAACCTCATCTTTCAGGGGTCTGATCATTCCCTGACCTATACTAAATCCCAAATACTTGGTCTCTTGCCTGGCCAGTTTGCATTTCTTGGGGTTAGCCATCATTCTGGCCGCATTCAGCTCTCCTAGGATAGCCCTCAGGGTGTGGAGATGTTGTGTCCACTAGGTGGTGAAGATGATTATGTCATCAATGTAGGTGGGAGCACAAGCTACATGCAGGGCCAACAGGGAGTCCATGAGCCTTTGGAAAGTGGCTGCGGCCTCGTTGAGCCCAAAAGGCATCTGCAGAAACTCAAATAAGCCCCATGGTGTTCCGAAGGCCATCTTGGCACTGTCCGAAGGTCTCATCAGGATTAACCAGTATCCTTTGGCTAGGTCAGTGGTAAATATGTACCTCACTTCCCCTATCTTCTCCAGGAGGTGAGTGGTATGGGGCATAGGGAAAGCATCAAAGGTTGTTAACGCATTTAACTTCTGGTAGTCCATGCACAACCAGAGTGACTCATTGTGTTTGGCAACAGGCACTATGGGGCTGCGCCAGGGACTTCAAGACGGATGGATGATCCCCTGTCTTTGCATCTTATCTATTTCCTGCTGTACTTCTTCTTGCAGCTGTTGGGGTATAGGTCTTCACCTCTCTCTGTCCAATGCACCAGGCAGAGTCCTAATCTCTTGCTCCGCTCCTTGTGCCCACCCATGGGTCTCTCAGAACACATCCTGGAAGGCTCTCACCATCTTGGCCAATTCCTGTCATTGCTCAGTGCTCAGGTCCTCCCCAAACTGGACTTGCACACTGGGCATCTTGCTAGTCTTCAATTCCAGGCAAGGGGGTTCCAGCTCCTCCTCATCATGCTGTGCCATCCACCCTTGTGGTGTCTTCCACTCCTTGAGGAGATTGACGTGGTAAATTTGATGTTCCTGTTGGTGCCTGGGTTTAAAAACCTCGTAGTCCATGGGCCCTATGTGCCTGATCATCTTGAAAGGTCCTTGCCACAAGGTGAGCTGCTTGCTCATAGAGAACAAAAGCAAAACTAGTACCATATTTCTGGGTAGGAATTTCCTCAGCTTTGTTCCCCAGTCATACTGGGTTTTTTGCCATTCCTGTGACATCCTCAGATTTTGGCATGCAATCCGCTGTGCTATACTTATCTGTTCCTGTAGTTCAAGCCGACATCTTTCAGCAGTGATCCCTGGCCCCACCAGCCTCTCCCACTCTTCCCTGATGATCTGTAACAAGCCCCTTGGGTTATGCCCATCTATGAGCTGGAAGGGCAAGAACTGAATAGACTCTTGGGGTGCATTATGCAGTGTAAACAACAAAGGAGCTAGTACCTTGTCCCACTTGCATGGGTCCTCCTGCATGTGTCTCTGGAGCATTCTTTTGATGGTCCCGTTAAGCCTCTCCACTAACTCATTGGTCTGTGGGTGGTATACAGATGTCTTTAGGTAGTTAATGCCCTGGGTGTTGCACAGGACCTTCATTACTCCCAACATAAAATTGGTTCCCTGGTCAGTGAGTATCTTGTGAGGAATCCCTACATATGCGATCCACTTTAATAATTCTCTGCCACCCAGCTTGCTGTAATCAACCTAAGTAGTATCGCTTCTGGAAAATGTGTACTTGGAGGTAAGTTCTCCATAGCGTGGGAGTCCCTGTTTCCTTCTTCGGAAGCATCGGGGACAGTCCCCAGCACTTCTGATCCGCATGGGTGTCTCCCACCACCACAGTAATGATTTAAGTAAAAATGAGAGGAAAAGTGAAATCTCATCTTGGAGACCTGTATCTGCTACTACTACCAACACACTGGCTCTGAACTAAAAATGTATACAAAATTAAAAATGAGTGCCCACATCTCAGACTGTGGGTGGAAAGCAGAGTAAAACAAGCAAAGTGAGGAAGATGGAATTGTTTTCAGTAGTTTAATATTTGTTTTCAATTTCCTATAAAATGTATAGATAAGTGGTGTTGACTGGTTTGAAAACCATAATACCCTTCCTCTTTTATCTACTCCTTATTAAAAAAATCAATATTTTCTTTAATTTGTATTTGCTTTAATGCACAAGCCTGATGTCATAAACATTTACTGTATATTCTACTGTAATCCACAAAAAGAAATATTTACACCTCAGCAACTTATTTGGTCCCTTAATATTCTAATATCTTTTTGCATGGAGGTAACAGATTTGTAACAAATGGGATTAAACTCTGAAATCCTTGACCACGAGACATTTAGTTGGGGAGAGACTGAATTAAAAACTGAGTTAGTGTCTCTGAATTTATCCCATATTGATGTATTACAAGTTCCATTATAATGATGGACACTTTTTGCCAGATTCTTCCATTTGGGATTCACATTCATTTCCTTGCCTAACTAACATCTTGCTCTAATGCAACTAAATGAATAAACATTTGGAAAGCAATTAAAAATGCAGACTCAAATTGTTTAATATGATAGAAGAATATTTATCCTGAGAAGTTATAAATAATGTACGAGCCAGAATTTTCTCTAAGAAGAATCTAATTAGGAACATGATATTAAATTGTTGATAAAAGGAAATAGACTGAGGAGAAAATATAGATAGCTTCTGCCAGTAGTTCAACTAAAAATTTAAAGCAACTGTTATAAGAGCAGTCATTCAACAAATTTAACAATTAATGCTGGAATTTTTAAAGGGGCCTAAAGGAAAATATGAGACCCCCTTCAATTGACTTCCAAGACAGCTAAGTACCTAACTTACTTAGGCCCCTTTAAGAGTCCAAGGTTTAAAGGCAACTCCTACCTCCCCCCACTACCTCTCCACCCCAATGTAGGAAGTTGAATTGGAGATTTATAAAGAAATTCAAACAAAATTGCTGGAAGAAGCAAAAGGAGGAAATGCTTCTGAGCCATTTAAAGCGGGGGAGAGGAGAATGTCAACCAAGAGGAAATGACTGAGTGAATGGGGTCAGCCATAAACACTAACTGAGAGCCACAAAAGAAAAAGCAAAAGAAACATTCTATAAAAAAAGATGATGGTGGCATTCGCCGGGGGATGGGACCACAAGAAGACTTAAGGACACTTCCCAACCAAGACAGGTGACGTACGCAAGGAGTACCCAGGTAAGCAACAGAGGTCCAGGTAGTCTTGAAAATCGGGAGGTGGTACACACAGCAATTCAAGGCCTTAAATGCCTCTATACCAATGTTTGTAGTATGGGGAATAAGCAGAAGGAACTTATATAAGAGGGTCCAAAGGAGGGCCACC
>NW_017729022.1:72296112-72305479 GCF_001723915.1 Gavialis gangeticus
TCAGGGAGAGGGTGGGGGGGGGGCGTGGGGCCCATTTAAAACCTCCGGGGGGGGGGGGGGGGGGACCAGCAGGGTTTGAGAGAGACCTTGTTCCCCTGAGCTCCCCCCAGGGTAACAAGGAATAACAGGCACAAGTTGTTAGAGAGTAGGTTTAGACTAGACATCCAAAGGCACTACTTCACAGTCAGGGTGGCTAGGATCTGGAACCAACTTCCAAGGGAAGTGGTGATGGTTCCTATCCTGGAGGCCTTTAAGAGGAGGCTTGATGTCTACCTGAATGGGGTCATTTGAGCCCGGTTTTCTCTCCCACCCAGGGCAGGGGGTCAGACTAGAAGATCTACAAGGTCCCTTTTGACCCTACTTCTATGAATCTATGAATCTATGAAAAGGAAACAGCAAGAACAAAGACAAGACAGTGTTGTGATTCTGAGGATCACTGGAAAAGATCACTTGCACCCCCTTGTGGCAAAAAGCAAGCAAACCTTAAATAAGGATCTTTTTACACTTTACACTATGGGGCACACAAATGTTGATCAGTGTTAGTGCTAGCTCAAGTTTGGAGCAGTCACACTGCAGGCCAGCAGAGGCCTGGAGGACTGAAAGGTAAGAATCATCCCTGCTCCCATTCTGGCCTTCTCCCCCATTCCCTGCTCCCCGGGGCTACCCCATTCCCACATGCCCCCAGGGCTTCCTCCCTACCCCCCATTCCCACTTACTAGTGGTTGCCTGCGCTATCTGTCCCAAGGAAGCAGGCAACCTCAACCCTGACACCACTGCTATTGCCAAGATGCTGTTCTTCTCCAGGCCAAGCTTGCCCAGAGAACAGCGGTAGTGGCCAGGCTGGCAGGTTAACCCTTCCCTGACTGTTCCCACAAGGCGGACAGTACAGGCAGCCACAAGTAAGCAGGAGGAGGGCAGTGAGCAGGGATCTGGGTGCTGCGGAGGGCCAGCGGGGTGGGGGGGAGAAGTGGGCCCAATCCAGGTCAGTGGGATGGGCAGGAAAGTGTTTACACTAACATGTAGCCTAGAGTCGCTACACATTAGTGTAACATGAGCTGGGTAACACCAATTATAATCCTGCCAGGGAGTGGCATAATTTTGAGCCACTTAAGAAGTGCTTAAAATTTGTTTCAGGTATTAATGTGTGGACAGTTCAGGTATTAAGAGCTCCAGGAGCTGCCCAAAATTACCATGTAACAAGCACCTAAGCATACTACAATAGTCTATAGCACAGGTTTTCAACCTTTTTTAAGGAGTACTATTTTGGGTACTATTCTGGTGGAGTGGGGGAGGTGGCAGTGGCTGGACACAGAGTGGGGGGGTGCTTGCACATGGCAGTGGCAACACAAGGTGGTGGATGGCAGCACTGGCCACCATGTGCAAGCTCTCCCCCAGTGTCCAGCTAGCTGGGCAGTGCCCGTGCAGCCTGCAGATGGAAGCTGCTGCCCTCACCCCCCTACCTGGCCCTGCTCCTGGGAAGCAGCAGAGCAGGGTGGTAGGTGGTCGTGCTCTGTCCCCGCCCACATGTATCCCATAGCCCCTTTCTGCATACCCCCGGTTGACAACCCCTGTTGTATAGTAATACCATACCTTACGAAAGCAATACTGCTGTTTGAAGCCATTACTGTTGTTTTTTCTTTAATGGTTATTTTTCAATACATAAAAAATGACATTTGATACGTGGCCTTTAGTTTTTGATGCGACTAAAAGATATATATAAAATCAGAGCTTTTTTATCTAGAAAGAAAAAATAAATAACCCCAAAACTCCCTTGCAACTCCTGTGTAAGTTACACAGAGTAAATTCCAGAATCATTTTAGAAAAGGTAAAGAATGGAATCCTCATCAAGCCAAAGCAACTGTGATTTCCCAAATGATGGCCTCTGATCAAAATAACAAATCATCTACCCTAAAGTACGTTCTCAACTATTCCCAAAAGAGTAGCTAGAAGCTAACAGGTCAAAAAAATAGGCAAACCCGCCCCAAAACAACAACTTCATTCCACCAGTTCCAAAGCTTGTTCAGTTTATTTTGAAGTCTACCTTCTTGGTCACCTGAAGAGATTTTTTAAAACAAAAATCAATTTGCATTTCTAAGTTTAAGATAAATTGTAGTGTGGGTCAATTATTTTGGGACCACACAAGAGTCTATCAACATCCCACTACTATCATCCTCATCCTCATTGGCTTAGGCATCAGTAAAAAGTAAACAAAAGTGAAAAATCACCTAATTCACATATTTGCCTATTGTGCTGAGGCATGTTTGGGTGGCCTTTTATTTGCTGCCACTTTCAGCATTCAGGCTGCTAAGGTCTGGGTGCTCTGGAAAGCCAATGCTAGCAAGTGGCCGTCTGGAGTCCGAGTGCAGCACAGAAAAAATTACTCAGATTCATGTTCAGTAGCAAGAGTTCAGAGAAGTTTGTCATCACTCAAACAATACACTGGCTAGTCTGTTTAGCAGTCAGCCCAACTCAGTAAAACTGCCAGGACAAGGTAGCAACACCAGGCATCAATTATGCTCCCCTAGCTCACTCTAAGAAACAATTAATGCAGTGCTTCTATTCATACCCAAATATACAAGTTTTCATGCCAATACTTATCTATTTTTCTGTTTAGATATTAATTTCTACTTTCCTTTTCACCAAGCTCATAAACCTGCCATCCTCAGTTCTTCCCTTATCTCGGCACCTGCCCTTATTTTTTTTATTTTACTCCTACCAGTCTCTTCTTGTACCAGCCTTTCTGCTCATTGATGAATTTTTACTATTTGCATTTCTTCTCAAGTCATCCAGAGTTCAGTGAGGCCTGTTCTTACCAAGCTCCTTTCCAGCGCCTTAGCATAACTACAGCTTGACATACTATAGTTTAGCATAACCAGAACTCCTACAGTGCTATTTCTGCTGCACCCACTCCTGCTGCTGCACAAATTTTATGTTTGTTTTAATAAGTGTTGATACTTTGGGGTATTTTTCTTGCCAAATTGGCATCTTTTTTAGTTATTCAACAAAAGTTTAATACAAGAGTTGATGAATAGCTAGAGGATAAACAGTCTCCCCTGGGTAAATTAAAACAAAGTGCCAGCTCAGTGATAGTCTTGTTTTAACAATATCAAAAAAAGAAAAAGAAACAGAAAAAATACCCATTTGAAAATACACAAAAAAGAACAGCCAGGTAAAGGAAAAGTTCATGGCATAATAGTTTTTAAACAGAAAAGCTGGAATTCAAATTGTCTCAGTATGCACATTGATTTAGGTGTTCCACCTAATTTTTGAGCACCAGTCCCAGAAAAACAATTAGCCAGGGACCTCCATGGAGATACTCCTGAGAATGCCTAAGGGTAACTCAGGTTGACACCTAGGTGATTTATAATAGAAGAGGAACATTAGGCACGCCCACCAGATGAATCTGTTAGCCAATGAGAATGCAAGAGTGTGTCTGAGCTCCTGATGCTTTTGGGAACTTAGACATCTGACTCAAGATATTCATCAGGTATCTGTTCACATCTCTCCTGTCCACTTCTAGGGGCAGTCACAGAGTGAGCTTCTGAAGACAGGTAATTTAGAATATCAAGTCTCACTTATGCAGTGATTTCTTGTTTCTCCTTTCCGCATGCTGTGACTCTGACCCTTGGGTTCAATTCAGACTCAGACTTAGGGAAAATGTCACTACTAAACTATGAATTGGTTAGACTTGGAATTGACATTGCTGCATTATCAGAAACTCAGCTGTCAGATACAGGCTCTATTCAAGAGAATGATTGTACCATATTCTGGCACAGGAAACCAACAGGAGAAAAGAGAAAGCAGGGAGTAGGCTTTGCTATTAGAAAAAGCTTACTAGCTTTCTGTTAAAGCCCCATTGCTCAACTAATAATGCCCAGAGTGCATACACAGAATGGCTTCATCATGTTCTTTAGTGTCTATGTGCCTACCGTTCAAGCCAGTGACAATGACAAGAACATCTTGAAGAAGAGATTGAAAAAACTCACAGAAATTAGACCATTATAATGCTTGGCTACTTCAATGCAAGAGGTGGATGTAGATTTATGAATTGGCCTGGTATTCTGGGCAAACACAGAATTGGTTGAAAATGGCCAGCAAGTGTTAGAACTTTGTGCAAGTCAAAATCTGTGTGTTACCAATACCTACTTTGCTGGGAAAATAACGAGAAAGACATCGTGGAAACATCCAAAATCAGGAAACTAGTACCAATTAGATCTAGTACTAGCCAGGCATAACCATCTGAAAGAAATCCTGCATACAACATTTTATCACATTGCTGACTGTGACACTGACCATGCCTTAGTCTGCTGCAAGGTCAGAATCAATGTCAAAAAGATCCACTGAAGCAAAACTACCAGTTGCCCTCAGCTAGACTTCAGCCAAACTAAAGGCATAGAGGGAGCATCTACATGAGACACTAAATACGCAGTAGACTAATTCTACTGTACATTAGTGTGTTATGGCAAAAGTCATGTTAATGCACTAATTACTAATGCATAGTAAAATTAATCTACTGTGCATTAGCGTCACTAAACAACTGTGTGCCAATACTGCACATTCAGTTAGTACCTGTTATTACAGGTACTAAATTTAATGTGCAGTAACAATGGCACATTAATGCACATGGAGATATGCCCAGAAAAATACAAACTAATAGATGAAGAAGTTGTGAAAGCAAGTTTACCTAACAACTCAGCCACTGAGGCTTGGGAAAGCTTAACAATTAACATGTACAATGCTGCCACAACAGCATTTGGCAAAAAATGCAGACTGGTTTGAAGAGCACTCTGAAACCCTTCTAGCATTGCTTGAGAACAAGAGGACAGCACTAACCAACTAAAAGAAATCACCCAACATCGTAACCCTACAAAATATGAGAAAGACTCAAAAAGAAAAGCAAAAGGATGCTAAGAGGTATGCCCAAAATTTTTGCCTGAAATTCTGTGATGATATTCAGAAAGCAGCTGATGCAGATGATAATCATGGAATATAGGAAGGCATCAAATGAGCCATTGGTCCAGATGAGAAGAAAACAGCTCTGCTGAAAGACTTAAATGGAAATGTCATCATTACTGATAAACAAAAACAACTTGAGCATTGGATTGAACACTATGGAATTCTATGCTCCAGTGAGACTGAAATCAAACACAAATACCTTGAAGGATTACCACAGTTCAAAGTTATGATGGATTTAGACACCAAGCCTACATTAGAAAATTTGCAGAAAGCCATTAAATCAATTCCTGGGAGCAAAACATCTGGCAATGACTGTATGCCTGCTGAAATATACAAATGTGCTAACAACAAATTACTTTGAGAGCTTCATTAAGTTATACTGCTCTGTTGGAAAAAGAAAGCAGTACCACAAGATTTCAAAGATGTTCAGTTTGTACATTATATACAAAGGGGATAGCAGTAACTGTGACAACTATAGAGGTATCTCCCTGTCGAACATCATCAAAAAAATTGTCACTTGCATCATGCTTCCTAGGCTGCAATCTCTAGGAGAAAGACTCTATTCTGAAGGTCAATGTGATTTTGTAGGATCTTATCTGCTCAACTGTGTATTTTATGGGGGAAGAGGAGGGTGAGGGAGCATGGTGCATCCTCTCTGATAATCAGCAGGCTACCTATAAGATGGCATAAACCAGACTAGGCCCCATCAGGGTGTTTATTGTGGTTTGAGGCTGCTAAATGGCCTGGACCTCTTGGGGGGCTTAACTGGAGCTTGGCAAGCTCCCAGGACCAACTAGAATCATTCCAGACTTTGGGAGAAATTACCTTTCAACACAGATGTTTTAATTCACTTCTGAATACATGCATCTATGTGTGGCCAATCTAGCACTCTCAAATGGAAAAATGTAGCAAGATTTAGGTAAATAATGCATTTGGGGGTGTTAGCATACAGCCAGTTTGAATTACACCTTCAGATTTAAGACATCCAAATCCCAGCTAAATCAGTCAGGGCATTTTTACATATGCAAGCGCCCAGCTCTGCGACACCTACGGTTATATAAGCAGTGAAATGCACGTCAGCACTGAGAAAATGGTGGTGGCACACTTTTGAATTAAAATACCTTTGAAGTGCTTTAGTCCAAAAGCGCACTGCCGCCATTTTTGGCATGCTGACACAGTTTGCAGCTTATACAACTGCATGCGGTACAGTGCAGTTCACCTCAGCTCCTGCGAGGAGCAGGCTCAATCAATCAAGTCTGCTCAGAAGCAGCAGATCTCCAGCACATCACAGGACAGAAAAATATGTGTATGAATGCCCTTATGCTCCTACTGAGACAATCTGAATATGAAACAACTTGAATATGGCCCCAGTTTTCATAATAATAAAACCTATGCCAGTGGCTACCAGGTAATCTCCCTTGTTCATGCTGTAGCATCTATATTAGAGATGGATAAACAAGGTGCAGTGTCAGTTTTGAAAAGCCTTATTTATAGTGTGGTTTGGCAAATCCAAAGCCAGAGGTATATTCAACCTCTGTACCATTTCACCTGAATCACCTATACATGATGAGGCTATATAAGTAGTTCCAACTCTCACATCTCTACCTAAAACAAAGTTAAGGGATGACTATCTTTCTGTTGTGAAGTGAAAGATTTTTTTCCCCAAAGACTAATTTAACCAACACGAGGTTTTTCATGATGGAAGAACCTTCCTATTATTTTAACTACCTTATTTAACCCATATATGAAAATATCATGGCAACCCATATTTTAAATTCCATGAACTAATGAAATTTGCTAGAAGAAGTTTCTAGCCAAATGTCCTTGAAAACACTTTGAGGATGAAGAAAGTAGTAACCAGCTGCTGCTTCACAGATGCTGAGAACACTTGGAACAAATGATACTGATTGTAATGATATGTTGCAGAAGCTATGGTAGTAGAGTACTTCTGTACAAGACAGCCTTCCTGTTAAATAAAAGGTCAAGCACAGACTCTTCCTGTTGTTCTATCTAGCGTGACTACTAAAGATTTCTAATCTCTTTAAATGGCACCAGGGTTTCTGACTAAAATCTAAAAGACATTTTAAAAAAAGCAGCTACAAAGAAACAATACTAGATTAGACTTCTGTGTTAATGGGGATGATATAATGCCTTCAGTTTCCTGGTAGGAAATATGAACTGCAATTAAACAGCATCCAACTACAGATTTTTTTTATTTTTAATTATTTCTAGCTATTTTATTTTTCTCTTCCTTTCTGCTGATTAAGATAAGCTTACAATTACATCCATAAATGTTATTTTTCAACAAAGTTCTGGCTCTGTGTCTGGGGGGGGGATGCCTCCAACGTTGTTGCTCCTTGCCGTCACCTCCCTCTCTGTGGGTTGGGACGTCTTCCGGGTGACCCACCAGGAATCGCTCCTTCATTAGCTGGGCGCGTCCGGACCGCCTGCCACGACTTTGATGATAACCTGGTTCAGTGTTGATAATCTGGCGCGTGTCCGTCCGAGGATGGGATTCCGGGGTCCTAGAGGTTCCGCGTTGCTGAGGGCTCCGCCGCCCCTACACCCTCGCCCGTTCCGCCACACGGGTAATCGTCAACCTGGTCCAGTCCCCTGTCAGGATACCGTGCCCGGGATCCGCAAACAGAAAGATAAAAAAACAACACTGACAGCCAGGGATTCCCCTGAGCCTAGAGGCCGCCTGGACCTTTCGCTGGCCTCCTCGGTCTTTCCCTGTCCACTGCGGGTGTTAACACCCTCTCACGAGCTTCCATCAAGCTCCCCAGCCCGCTCTAGGGTTTTCGAGGTCCACTTGCCTCTCTCAGTCTTAGATGCGGCACCTTCACCCTCTGTGAGTGCCCCTGTATTAGAGAAAATACAGCTTGCCGGCTCCGACCAGGCCAAGCCATTCCCGCTGGCTCAAAACAGTCCATGGCTGTGCTGGGCCGGTTCCTCCCCGGCTCCTGAGCCCCGTCAGGGTCTACCCTTACCCCAAAAGGTCCTGCCGTGCCTCCTGGCTGCTTGTATCAGTCCCCGGGTGCTCCTGCTGGCATCGGCTCTGTTGCCACACGCTTCCAATTCCGCCCTGGGAGCCGCGGTCGGCATCTCTTTTATATTGAGCCAAACTGCTGCTTCCCCTTTATCCTGGGCACACCTGTGGACAGTAAGTGCCCCCGCCCTGGCGTTTTGAGCCGAGGGGCGGGAAATACGTCCGTTGGGGTCGAGGCGTGGGGTTCAGGACCCTGCCAGCTCCTCTCCTCCCCCACACTCTGCCAGAACTGTCATTTCTGCTTAAAATTTTTTAGCTGATCAGAAAATGGGTTGCTGGCTTTTTTGCCATATTAAAAAAAAATCATGAAAATGTTTGTTTAATCAAAAACCCACCTTTTTCATTGGGGAAAAATGTTCTGCCGTAATTTTTTCTTTGACCAGCCTGACTTTAAGGCAGAAGCATGCAAGATGCCAAATACCCACATTTCCCATGTATTTCACTGGAATCAGAGAATGCTTATTACCTCTCAGAAGCATTCAACAATTTGCAAATTGAATTCTTTACAGATATAGTAAGAAAGATCATGAGAATCACTCTTGCAGAGTAGATTAAACTCCAGTTTCAGTGGGTGTGTCTACACGAGACACTTAACTGCACATTAGCACAGTTTACTGTGAAACAAGCATATGTGTCTACACATGCACATGCTTACTACACAGTAAACCTCCCTAATCCTGAGTAAATTTGCTACCTGCAAATACAAGTTCTAAAATTACTCAAGATTAGTAACAGCACAATAAAGTTCAGGTAGACACCTGAATGGGAGCAAAATTTGCTCCCAGTCAGCTGTCCATCAAGGGGGTGGGAGATAGCTACCTGCTCCCAGGAGCTGCTTGCTGCCAGGGCAAGATCCACCACAGAAACCCAGGCGGGGACTATGTCCTCCTGCCCTGGCAGCAGGGAGCTCCAAGCCTCTTGCTCCAAGATCATGATTAGGGAGCAGGGGGTGGGAGATCCTTAGTCCTGGAGCTGGTGCTGGGAGCTCCGTGCTGGTGGGGCCAGAAAAGCCTGTTCCCCACTCAGCTCCATGAGCACAGAGCTGGCGGCAGGGGGCACTGGGGAGGTTGTTCCCTGCTTAGCTCCACACTCACACCTCAGCCTGTTCCCCCTCCAGCTCCAGGCTCATGGAGCTGAGCAGTGAACAAGCTGTCCAGCCTCTGTCTGGCATGCAGGGTGGGGGCTGGGAAATGCCATAATCCTGGTCATGTTATGGTTTCTAATACATGCATGTTTAACACAGAGATTCACAGTAGGACAAAAAAAAGCAGGGCAGTCCTAAAGTGAACAGGAAAAGCCAAAGCAGGTTTTGAATTTGTGGCTGTGAGTCCTATGCTGAGTTAAGCTAGCGTTAGGGACTCT
>NW_017729022.1:72310479-72311926 GCF_001723915.1 Gavialis gangeticus
TGGGAAATGCCCTAATCCTGGTCATGTTATGGTTTCTAATACATGCATGTTTAACACAGAGATTCACAGTAGGACAAAAAAAAGCAGGGCAGTCCTAAAGTGAACAGGAAAAGCCAAAGCAGGTTTTGAATTTGTGGCTGTGAGTCCTATGCTGAGTTAAGCTAGCGTTAGGGACTCTTCAAATTCTGTGTTTGATTTGCTTTCATGTGGGTTTGTTTCATCATGCCCGCACTCTGCCTACTCCTCTTGAAGGTTGTATGGATAAGCTTTTCAACTCTGAATGGGACAGCTAAAACAGGTCTATTTGTTTGTGTCTTTGTGAGGACCGTGAGGCTGGGACACTTTGGGCTTAAACTGTTGTTTAAGTTCTCTAAATAGCTAATTCTCCCTGTTAGCAAAAAGATAGAATAGGAAGGCTTAGGACAGAAGCCAGTTGTTAGGCAAAATTTTAACAGGGTAAATCCTTCTGAAAGGAGTGTAAGAAGCTTTCTTGCTATGTGCAGTTCTATATATTCTGTATATTTAATACCATGGCAGCCAACAATGAAAAGCAGTTGTAACCTACAAAGGAGAATATCATGTGTTCTTCCCTGCCTAAATATAGGGCAAAATTCCTCTGTACAGAGTTGCAAATCAACATCAGTTCTGGAAGGAAAAGTTACTTGTTTGGAAGAATAAGTACTGACACTGCAAAGCATCAGAGAAGCTGAGGAACAGTTGGATAACCAGCTTCAAAAATCATTACTCCTACAGATTCAAGACAGAAAGAAATTATCCATCAAGTACCAGAAGGAGCAGAATAGCCACCAGACACAGAAGAACTAAGCTGCATTCTACATAGCTAGAGGCAGATGAGGATGGGCAGACCATAACCATCAAGAGGAGGACCAGGAGCAATTCCATGCATAGAAAAAAATGTGATGGAAGCCGGAGGGTGGCTGCTCATGGATGATAGCCTAAAGGTTATCAGGCAAGGCCATGAAGAAATCAAGGAGATAGTCACTGATGGAAATTCTGTGCTAAGAAGAATGGAATGTTCTGCAGGGGACTGGAAGACAACAGAACAGTGTTGTTCTGGTTTAGTGCAAATCTGGATAAGCTTTTGAAAACAGTAGGCAAGGCTCTGGTTAGGGTGCATATTGGCACTAAGAACATGGTTTCATATGACAGACTTGAAATGGTCCTGAAGGTGAAAATGTCCAAGTTATCTTCTCCTATCCTATGTGAAGGAAGATAGAAAGTTGTGAAAGTGGCTAAGTGGTGTAAGATTGTGGTTTTGTGGAACATGGAGTCATTTTCTGTGGAAAGAGGGAACAGTGTGGCCTCCATCTTAGTAGAGAGAGAATCACTCTTAAGGGCACTGACTAGCAGGGTCAGACTAGCAGGGAGAATGTCTGAACACAAAAGGGGGGGATCTCTACCTTGGAAAAGCAGTGGGCTGCAAGCC
>NW_017729022.1:72311937-72319571 GCF_001723915.1 Gavialis gangeticus
CTAGCAGGGAGAATGTCTGAACACAAAAGGGGAGGATTGAAAACAGGAACAAGTGAATATTTATTTAGCACAAAATATGATGGCAAGAACAAAATAAATCGAGTCACCGAGGAACGTGAAGAGAATTAATTCTTTTATTGCATGTTGCAGTAGTTCCAATCATTAGTGTATGAACAACAAAAATGTAAATAACTCATATATCAGTATAAATGCGCTGTTACTAGCTATTACTCAAACTTAGTAGGAAGATTTCTATCATTGGAAAGTTAACGTCACTGGTCATAACCTCCATATGAAGAACTGAGTAAGCAAAACGGGGAGGAGGAATGACAATCTGTCAAAAAAGCATTGCCTGTCTACAGCTTGGAAGCAGATGATGAATGTTCTTACTAATCTAAGTACAAGATTGTTGCAAACACCAGCAGTCTAATCAAACTAGAAAAGGCCTTCAGTTCTTCAGGTCATTTCATTAAATTCTCACACAAATTATCTCAGTTACAAATATGCCAGGGTCTGAAGGGCCAGACACCATGTAAAATATTTTTTTTATCATCTAGGATCCTGGTAACGTATTACACATGAATGCTGGAGGGAATTAGGTTGACAGCATCTTGCCCTTTAAAACTATAGTATTTTAAAATACTAATTTTTCCTCAAGCCAGTTTCTAAATCACATTTTTATATGAAATAGATCAAGACCACAATTAAAGAATATATGGTTATACAATTTTTATATTTTATGTAACTCATTTTTACTGTGGTTATGAGCAGACCGTGGCAGATTAGTGTTCTTGTTGACTATTGATTTTATCAGTTATTGGAAAGGGTGCTTAGAAGCATCCAGCTAGAGGCCCTTGAGTATGTATTTTAAAAACCAATGCAAACAAAGAAGAAATACCAAACCATTGTACAGCAAATGAGGAAAAATGTTAAAGGAATATGCAAGACGTTAAATCTAGTAGTCATGTCCAGATACTTAGAAGGGTTATTTGAATGTGATGATTGTTTCTTGGCTAAAGAGCAACCTACAAATTATTTCTGTTGGCACAAAATATGGCTGTCATAATTATGCATCCAGCTAAGATCTTATAGAAGACCATGGTCCTGCTCCAAAATAACTTATGTTCCAAAACCAGTTGTGGGACAAGAACCTTACTTAATTCATAAAAATATATTATATACATAAACATACAAAAAAAGTTATGACAACTAAAGAGAAGATGAGACACTGATGGTGATAGCTGTAATTGAGTTACTGCCAGATCTTTTCAGTGGTACTCTTGCTGTCCTCACCCTTATACCACTCTAGTATTTATTAGGGGTGTGCAAAGCTGGCCGTATTCAATTAGGATTCGGCCCAATTTGGGGGACAGTGATTCAATTAATTGATTTGGATCACTGTCCTGATTCAATTTGGCCAAATCCAAATCTGAATATTCTGAATAATCAGTAATTCAGCCATAGACACAGCTTTAAATGTTTTTTCTACATACCTCAAGGTACCAGGCATGGCTCATAAACACTGAGGTAGTGGGGCGAATGGAGCTTCCCACAGAAGCACAAGGGGGTGTGTGGTCCAAGTACTTCTGGTCCACTTCTGAGTCCACCATGGAGCACACAGGGGACCCCCCCCACCATGCGTGTTTATGGCCGAATCGCTGATGCTCCGAATCACCATCGAATCTTCAGATTTGGATTTGGCTGAATTGAATTGGGACAGTGAGCCAAATCAATTAATCTAATCACTGTCTCCAGAATTGGGCCAAATCTGAATCCAAATCAAATACAACCTGCTTTGCACACCCCTACCTAGAACAGTTTTGTGTGTAATTTAAATTGTAATATGTTTTATTAAGAATACATGAACAATTGCAAAATTATTATTATTAATGACTAACTATTCTTATATATAATAGCAACTGTAATAATTTATTAAATGTGTGCACCTCAAAGCAATCACTTTATACTACGTAAATAATGTAGATGCATGTTAGGCTTGGATTTTACAATTTGTTTATAATTCCGTAACCCTCATGTCCTACCCAACCACGCAGCTTACATTTTGCAATTATAAATGAAAAAATAAATACCCTGAAATTTCCTTGTTTGCACTTTTGTTATATTCTAATGAGAATTTTTTTTTTACAGTAAAGGCTAACCATGATCTTTTTATTGCTGTGCCAGAGAGTTGGTTTTACTTCTAAGGTTTGTTTACTTCACAGAACTTTGGTTGTAACAAATACAATTGAGCATTTAACAATTTGGTTGTAACAATTGCAACCCTTCCCATTGAAATCAACAATAATTCCCATGTGCCAACAGGCACGCGTGCAACCTCCACAGAGTTAGTGGAAACAAGTCTAGGCTGAAAGCAACCTTAGAAATTAATGCAAAAAACAGCCTTTCCTCTCTGTCATCTTAGATCAGGCTTTGGAGTCATTCATAGTTCACGTAGGGTCTTTCAGCCTCCTT
The DNA here is from genome assembly GCF_001723915.1 of Gavialis gangeticus. Classification (NCBI taxonomy): domain Eukaryota; kingdom Metazoa; phylum Chordata; order Crocodylia; family Gavialidae; genus Gavialis; species Gavialis gangeticus. The sequence continues at coordinate 72,314,410 of NW_017729022.1, forward strand.
GAGGAAGGCTCCTTGAGGAAAAGGAAGCCTAAGCCACTTTTTCCACTCCCACCTGAATGTCTTGCCTTGTCATACCTGCACACACAGAAGGAGAGATGAGTAACAGGCAGACTGATTCCTAGAAAGGCTTTGAAGTTCCTTTGAGTGGAACCCTTCTTGGATTTTATATGGTTTTAAGTGCTTCGTGTTTTAAAAGATGACAAGAAAAAGAGGGGGTGGGGTTTTCTCAGCTTGACGTTAACATTTATTCAAGAAATTAAAGACCAAATTTTAATTTACATTTATATTACTCTGGTTACCACAGCATTCACTGGGGTCAAGCCAATTGTCAGTCTCAATGTTATGGTATATTGACTATAATAAAAATGTTTCAAATTAAATGAATGTAAGTGCATTTTGGAAAGACATTTAAAGCTGAAAATTAGGTTTTGGTTTTATACATGTACATCTGACAAGTGTTAGGACTCTGCATAAGTAGGCAGAGCTATTCTGCTGACTCTACTTGGCCGTCACATCATCTGGGTCCTATTATTTCCAATCCAGAAGTAAGTAATTCTAATCCTTTCAGTAGAGGAGAAGGGTCTTGCAGGGAAAGCTCTAGAAATAGCCAAAGTCAGGAAGAAATTTGTGCCAAGGTTTAATTTTTACTATCATTATCCTCTCACAAAACAGGGGTGTTTGGTCCCTCTCAAGTGTGTTATCACCATTAGGTGGAGGATAGGATAGGAATGCCATGCAATTCAAGCCTCTTAACCTCTTATAATTTTCTAAATGGAGTTATTACATAGATTTTATTTTTTTAAAGAGTACCTTGGCAAGAGAGTGAAAAGAGTAAGTGGCAGGATAGCTGTGGAATTTAGGTTTTGTGCATTTTTGTAAGATACTGGAAAAGTCTGCAAAATCCCACAATGCTGAATTTCTCTAGCATAAATATTTTCTTCCAGTTTGTATCACAAATATGCTGTATCTATTACTCCTGGGTTGTTTGGTTGTTGGGGGGGGTTTTGCGGGGGGAGGGGCAGACTTTGAGATGGGGTTGTTTAGTTGGGGGGAGGAGTGTTTTGTTTTGTTGGATGACATGACAATAGGACAAAAATGTCAAATATGTTACTAATAGTTCACATTTTTCAGGATATGGCCTTTAGATCTTCTTTAAGCTAGATGTTGTATATCCAGAACTTCCCATTCCTACTTCAATCATAGTTGGTTTACCTTATAAAGACATCCTACTTCTGATCTTTCAAGCAGAGAACTGTCAAAATAGAAATCTAAGGAGAAAAGACCATATGTATACCTTTACAGCAACCCTATAAAGTTATAGTTTCTACATAATTTCTATCACAAGCAAAAGTGGTAACTTCTGATTATGATAAGGAAAAATGGTTAAGATTGTTGCATCTTTCTAAATCAAATATTTTCCTGCAAGTGCACCTATTTTCCTGCACTTCTGTGGTGAGAAACCAGATCTTACATGTCAAGCTGTCCCATTACAGCTTTCAACCAAGAGAAAGGCCTACACATATACCACACATGGCCCAGACATTAGTGGTTAAACAAACAATACTGCTCTGTGTTAGTTTTATCTTGGCAATCATTTTGTTTTTACAGCTTTATAAATAGGAGAGGTGACATATAGTTGAATCCGATTCATGATGAAATGCTCAAATAGCCTTGTATCTAACAGTTATTAGCAGACACCAAACATCTTTCCCTTTTATTAAAAGTCTACTGTTTAAGGCCTTTTATTTCAGTCTTAAAAATTATGTTGCACCAACAGTATTATCTCAATATAACATCACAGATATTCCTATCTTATAAAAGAAGGACTGCCCTGTCCTTGAGTCCATATAGAAAATTGTGACTGTTTCAACCAGTACTAGTTCAATATTTAAGCTAAATTAAAAGGATTATATAACCACTTGGTACTAACACCTAAGGGGGTTGTAGACGACATGGGTGTTTATGTAGAGTGCCTGAAAATTTTAACATGGCTTTTTTTTTGGTGCGGTGCATTTTTGTTTGTACAACACGGTGTTCATGTTTGCACAAATGGTGCTTTCGAGCAAGCTAAGCCTTGTGTGTCATTCCCTGCAGATTTCAGTAGTCAAATACAAGTTTACCCCTATAATGTCTTGCGTAATGTATTACAAAAGGAGGCACATGTAAAACACCCAGGCTCCCCAGTCCCTGTCCTTGGACTCTCACTGGGCAGTTCTGACTCTCACTAAGGCACCCCCGCAAAAAAAATTTGCCAGCCCCCTTTCACAAATCGCTTGTGCTGTTGACCATGAACTGTTTTGCCATGTCTCAGAAAGCCAAAGCCAGCAGTATGGAGCTGACAGCCCAGGAGGCTGATACCTCCAAAGCCTGGACCCAACACCTGGACCCAACTGGACCCAGGAAGAACTGGAGGACTTAATCAACATTTGGTCAGCACACAGGATCATAGGCTGGAAAGTAGGAGAAATAAGCCTGTTTATGTCAAGATCACCCAAGTCCAGTTCTAGATCAAGTCCCTGACATCAGCATTTTACAGAACCAAAAATGCAAACTCACTCTGACAAGCTGTCCATCATTCTCTCCAAGGGTGCAGGTGACAACTTGGGTATGGAGACTTTCAGCACCGGAGTTAGGCAGGAGGAGGAGAAGGAGGTGGCAGCAGCCCCTCCTGAAGGTGAAACCATGAGCAGAATATCTCAGCTGTACAGACACCACTCCCTGCTCCCTAATGACCATGAGTGGCAGGAAGAACTGTCAGTCACCATACATAGTGCTACATAGCCCTATTCCATGGACTTGCACAAATAATGAAGTAGAGGAGGTGGAGGGTCAAGAATAAACCCATGTGGCCAATACATCATCTAGTGTTACCAAGACCCAAAGACATGCTGGACTTGACAAGTCTCTTGTAATGTGCCTCCTGCCACTGCCAGACAACTCCTGGGTTCATGCTTGTTGGGTTCAGCGGGGGCCAGGAGGCAGGGGGAGAAATTCATATGTTGCTATAGGTGGGTCGCCATGTTCTTTCGGTACTGGTGCATGACGGGTTCAATAGCTCGTAATGTAACAGACACCAAACTAATTTGTGAGACACCACGCAGAATTTGAAAGATGTGGTCAAGGAGTCCCGTGTTGAATTACAGAGGTCACAGGACACTTTCAATGATGCCTTTCAGAGTGTGCAGCAGTACCTCTTAAATAAATTGGTACCACACCTGAAAGGGAAAAGTCAGTCCACTCGTCTTGCCTTTTTGCAAGACGAGCAGAGAATTACAACTGGGCTTGTTTCCACTAACTCAATGGGGTTACAGGAGGGTTGTATGACTGCCAGCAGGGCGCCACAGTATTTCAGGGAGACAGGGGTGATTCAAGATCATGGTAGGGTGAAGGCAAAGAAGCACAAGTAACTAGTGTGTTGCAAACAATAAAACCTCATGGTTTCCTGGCTTCCTGTGTCTCCCTCTATATGCACCCTTATACTGCTTGGTTGTGAAGGTGGATTTCATTCATTGCTTGGGTTCATTTCCCTGATCATTTTTCCTGCCGCTTGCTGCACAGTGCCAGGGAGGGGAGGGATTGGCAATATCTCTTGCACAGGCACCCAGTGGGGCTCCAGAGGTAAACAGGGGGGCTGTCTGGGTGGGTTGCAACACACAAATGCTGGCCTGTACACCGGCATTTTGCAAAGGCAGTGCCAACTCTGCAAACTCACTTTTGAGGCCATACTTACTTACTGCTTCTGATTTCACCTCCCTTAGTTGGGAGAAGGGAAGTGGTGTGTCACTCCCCAGCAGACTGGCTTGCTGTTTTTGCAAACCACCAGCCACTTTGCAAAGTCACCCACAGGGGCTCATGCCTTCCCAGGCTCTTTGCCTCGCCCTTCAGAACCCTTGCATTTTCCCTAGATGGAAAATTTGAAAATATGCTTTTTCCAAGATGGTTTTTGTGCTGTTTTCCAGCCAGGTGCCATGCACTGTCTCTTTTGTTTTGGAACACCAAAGCGAGGCTGTGGGTGGGTGGAGGGGGGGTGGCATGGGGTTTAAGACTTGCTTTGCTTGCACACAAACCCAGGGACTTTGCAAACTTTTATGCCTTCTTTTTGCACTCTTTTCCAGCCCAGCGCCAGAGTATCTGTTTTTTCTCCCATACCAAAATGAGGCTGCCAGTGGGGGAACACAGCACTCAAGCACTATAAATTGGGGGAGCAGAGGTTGGGGTGCACATTCGCTGTATTGACAAGGAGGGTGAGGGATGACAGCACAGCGGGGGCAAAGAAGGACTCATCCCAGTCAGGAGACTTGCCACTGGGGGGCACAGCAATGCAAATCCAGGGTTCGAGAAGACTGCAGGAGGATCAAGCGGAGGTGCAATGAAGCTTTGAGTGCTATTTGATGCCACACCTCCATGACATGCAACTAGAAAGAGGATATGGCGATATGCTACACACCACATTTGGTAAGTGATAACTGACACTTGTCTGTGCCTTGAGGGTGGCAGGATTGTTTCTGGGGGGGGCGTGAATACAAGCAACTGCCCTGGGCACAGTGCTTCGAGGGCCCCGCAGAGATGGGCAGAGCGGACTGGGCAATTCCTCAATGCTGCAGCAAGCCTCGCATCTGGACACTCACCAACTCCCCTCCCCGCTGCCACTGCAACAACACGTGGGATCAGCTCTGCTCAGGGAGGGGAGGCTAATTTGCCCAAGGCCCTGCATTAGTGGTGTACTGTGGGTCTCCAGAGCATGCGGGACAAGCCTGGGGTGCTGCCACCCACGCTTCCTAGACAAGCAGCCTTCTGCGACAGTTTAAGCAGTGTAGCAAAACCCCCAGGTTTTTTGGGGGGGGTTATTTATTTTAAAATGCATTCCCTCCCCTTTCCCCAACCATTTCTGACTTTTTATCTCCTTCTCTATTCCCTGTAGATAAGTATAAGTGAGCTCAGACTTAGGATAAGCTTTAAACATTTTTATTTTCGTAGCAAGTTTTTAGTTTTGGATATCCACTGTTTTATATTATATTATTATTAGGTTTGTATCAATTCTTACTGTTGTATATTGTATTATTATCATTTTTGTATTGATTTTTGTTTCATATGGATATTGTATGGTTTAGGCCTGTGTTTGTAAGTGAACCAAAGTCATGTCAAGTTTCCATTTTATATGT
>NW_017729022.1:72319870-72322508 GCF_001723915.1 Gavialis gangeticus
CGCTCCTACTGCCTTTTCCCTGTGACTTTCTGCCGCCTTTCTCTGCTTTCCCACTTCCCCTGCGGCCTTGCAGTCTCTCCTGCTGCTTTTCCTGTGATGTGATTTTCTGCTGTCCGTCTCTCTGTTTTCAGGCTTCCCCCGCACCTTCTGTAGTCATCCCCCCCGCTGCAGCTTCCCAGCTCCTCGTGGCTGTCCTGCAGTTTTCTCCAGCAGCTGGAGCCTTTCTCCACCACCTACTGCTGCTCCCTGCAACTTCTCTAGCTGCCCTGGAGCTCCTCACATCCAGAACCCCTCTTTAACACCCATACTTTCCCTTAGTCTCATTTTCCCTCTCCCCACCTACCTTTTCAGGTCTCCCATAGCTCTGGCTCCAGTCCCAGCCTCTGTGCCAGCATTGCTCCCCCGTTCTGTAGGCTTTGGGCATTGTCTTTTAATCCATTAAGATCAATTCACCTAAAGTTACCCCGGAGCCTCAGTTTTTCAGCCCAGGCCCCTCTAGTCTACTGGTTCTAATCCCGGTCCCAGTAACTTTCACTCCCAGCAACTTTCCCTCCCTACACTTCTACTTTCTTACCTTAACCTTTCCCCAGTGTGACCACCGGGCTTCGATTACCCGCTTTTGAGCGGTTTTTGCTTTGCAGGTAGATGTCAAACACCAGCTGGGATCTTGTCAGTGCCGGAGTAGCTCTCTTCTCTCTGTGTCCCCAAACCCATTCTTGCCTGCTACAACTTGATGTTCCTCAGTGTGAGGGGTCGGTTGACAGGATACCCCATGGTCCAGGATCTCCTAGCGGTCACTCACAGGGCTCCACCACCCCTACACCCCGGCCTCATGCCACCTTCGGTGCGTCCCTCACCTGTTGTTCTTGTCCCCAGCTGTGGGGTGATGCCACCTGGCCTGCCTCTAAGTGACCGCGGCTCCCAGCCGTGGTGTTCACCATGCCTCCTTGCCTGCACCGCTCCCTTCAGGGGAAGGAAAATCAAAGGAAACTATAGCCTCACAGAGGCTTCCCTTCAGCCTCACTCTGCAGGCACACTCCCCTAGCTCTTTATCCCTTAGCCAGGGTTGCCTAAATGAATGAAACAACCAAAATGCTGACTGCTTGGTGTCTCCCTATCCTCTACTCTGTCTACTCCGAGCCCTCCCCGGCTCCCTTCTGGCTCGACCTGGCCCGATCACCTCCAGTGTTCCTCCCTCTTGCTCGATACTCTATCTGCGCCTGGCAGTGATGCCCGCCCCGACTGTACCCCCTCAGGGCTCTCCTGTGGTCTCTCCTCCCTGGCAAGACTGTCTCCGTGCCCCATCGTCCCAGCACCCCACCTGTGGGTCGCTTCACTCCCTGGTGTTCTTCCAGCTGCATCCTCAGTTGCCGTGCCTCCAGTTCCAGCATTGTCCGGTGCAGTGTCCAATTGGGAGGTTTGGCCCCACTCTGTCCATGTCCCTGCCGGCTCTCCTGGCTCCACGATTCTTGTAGCAGAAGCTCCTCTTGTTGTCAGCGACAACTGCTGCTCCTCACCTGGGCTATCCGCCCCCTCTGCTGCCGCAGCTGCCAGTTTTATCACTGCCAACCAGCATCTGTCAGTGATGTCACCTGCTGGCCGCAATCGAAAAAAAAGTGGCTAATGAGCCGCGCGGGCTCCTCTCTCCGCCTCGTGCACGTCCCGTCCTGAGCTGCAGGTGTGTCCCGTTCATTACTTTGCCTCCCGGGACACTCAGGTATCCCAAATACACTAAGCACATACATACATATCACAATACCCAACTTAGGAACTCACTTGTGTGTGTGTGTAGGTGGGTGGTATGTGTGTAAATTAGTGAATACACACACATATATACGTGTGTGTGTGCGTGTGTGTGTGTGTTTGTGTGTGTGTATGGCGGGGTATATAAATTAGTAATCCACGTATGTGTATTGAATGTGCAGGTGTTTGTAACTGGTAACTGATTCTGTCTAAATTTGGTGTGTGTAGGGTGTATGGGCTTAAACTGGATAGGTGTGCATGAACCTAGACTGGTTATTTTGAACGTGTGTGTATCTGAGTTGCTAGTGTGAGTGTAAGTATATATTATATTATATATATATGGCAATGTGTACATGATATACGAATTAGTGATCTGTGTCTAACTTTTGGGGTGTATAGTGTATGTGCTTGAATTGGTAATAGGTATGTATGTGTCTAGGCTGGTTTGAATCTGTATGTGCCTGAGCTGGTAGTGCATGTGTGTACGCACCCAATTGATTTGTGTGTTTGTATATGTGCAAATATGTTACACTCTCCTGTCTAACAGCGCAATATTGAGATCCTGAGAGTTGGCTTGACCCCACAGGGCAACAGCGGTGGAGGGAAGAGGGGGGCGAGCAGCATGGAGTGGTGGTGCCCCCTTCACAACTGCCAATGGTGCCCCCTTCACATCCATGCTAGGGTGGCCACACCACCCACCACCGTTGGTACGCCACTGCCCTGACACCCTGATAGGGTCATCTCTGTTTGGGGAGGGAATATTGTTTAGTTCAAAGTTATTGTAAAGAGGGCTGGCGGAATTTTATGGGCATGAAGGAAGGTACGCGAAGTGTACAAGAGACATCAATACAAATTTTGATGCTCTTTCTATCTTACCTCCCTCCGGTTTTTAGAT
>NW_017729022.1:72327508-72328197 GCF_001723915.1 Gavialis gangeticus
ACCTCCTGGTTCAAGCTCCTCCTTGGGTCCCTCTATTCCCATGGAGAAGAGATATATACCATTCTGCTTTACATACTACCCTTACTGAACCTGAATTACTTCCTCCTCCTGGTTGCTGGCCACAAATACTGCTGAGGCTTCTGTTCTGTGTACTATTTGAAGTGTGGAGGGTTTTTTCGCAGGTTTTGACCTGAGCATCAGCTCAAGTATTGTAAGAGCTGTATAAGTTCCGCAGATCCATTTCATATTCTAGCCCTCCTCCTGTATGCTGGCACTGTTTGTTAATGAGAGTATTATGGAATTGTAATTAGAGGATTGTTGCTGGCCACAAATGCGGAGGCTTTCTTCTTGGTTGCTGGCCAAGACCTCTAGCAAATTCCCTCCAGGGATTCGGGTAGTAGGCCCAAGCCTGAAGGCTCTTTGCCCCACTTGCCCACCTCTGCCATACACCTCTCTGTTGCACCCTTGTAACTTTCGTTACTGGCCACAAAGGAAGCTGTGCTCCTGAGCTATGGCCACTGCAGTGCCAGAAGCTGAGGCTTCTTCACTGGCTTTGGCCTGAGTGTCAGCTTGATTTGCAGAAGTTCTGCAGGCCCACTTCATATAGTCTTCTCACCCTCCTCCTGGTTACTGGCCATATCCCAGCAAATGCAGACTGGCGTACATGTCTTCTGACTGGGGGAAAGTCT
>NW_017729022.1:72333197-72333413 GCF_001723915.1 Gavialis gangeticus
TCCACTGCTGGCTGCAAACTGATTGATCCCTGTTGGTGTGACAAGCGGCAGAAAGAGAAAGGAAGAAAGAGAAGATAAAAAGGATGATAACACTTCCTTCAGGATTCTCTCAACAACGGAACTATTATGCATTATAATCATAGTTGACTTTCATCCTGACGTATATAGACTTATGATATAATAACAGGTAATACTAATAATAGGAGTCAATAATAC
>NW_017729022.1:72338413-72341468 GCF_001723915.1 Gavialis gangeticus
GTACTATTTGAAGTGTGGAGGGTTTTTTCGCAGGTTTTGACCTGAGCATCAGCTCAAGTATTGTAAGAGCTGTATAAGTTCCGCAGATCCATTTCATATTCTAGCCCTCCTCCTGTATGCTGGCACTGTTTGTTAATGAGAGTATTATGGAATTGTAATTAGAGGATTGTTGCTGGCCACAAATGCGGAGGCTTTCTTCTTGGTTGCTGGCCAAGACCTCTAGCAAATTCCCTCCAGGGATTCGGGTAGTAGGCCCAAGCCTGAAGGCTCTTTGCCCCACTTGCCCACCTCTGCCATACACCTCTCTGTTGCACCCTTGTAACTTTCGTTACTGGCCACAAAGGAAGCTGTGCTCCTGAGCTATGGCCACTGCAGTGCCAGAAGCTGAGGCTTCTTCACTGGCTTTGGCCTGAGTGTCAGCTTGATTTGCAGAAGTTCTGCAGGCCCACTTCATATAGTCTTCTCACCCTCCTCCTGGTTACTGGCCATATCCCAGCAAATGCAGACTGGCGTACATGTCTTCTGACTGGGGGAAAGTCTTTTGCTGGGAAAAACCCTCCTTGCCTTCTGCATCAGCATGAGCTGGACAAGTTCTGCAAGTGCATTTCATTCATTGCTGCAGAGGGCTTGGGTTGCAGGTGGGGCCTTCCACAAAGAAAGCTGAGGCTTGAGTTTCTTTTCTGAATTGCAGAGGCTTTCTTCTTGGTTGCTAGCCAAGACCTCTGGGGTCCAGGTAGTAGGCACAGACCTATGGGCTCTTCACCCCATTTGCTCATCTCTGTCTTACACCTCTCCATTGCACCCTAGTAACTTTCAATTCATTACTGGCCACAAAGGAAGCTAAGCTTTCTTCACTGGCCTTGGCCCAAGCATCAGCTCAATTTGCACAACTTCTGCAAGCTCTTTTCATAGTCTTCCTAGTTACTGGCCATGTCCCAGCAAATTCAGATTGAGGTACATGTCTTATGACACCCACCCACCACTCTGTCTCCTTGAGGTTTCTGTCTCCTTGAGTTTCTTCTCTGACTTGCGGAAGGAAGGAAGATTTTAAATAAATAAGGATAACAGAAAGTAGAAAGCCCCGTCCCCCCACTCAACTGAGGGGGCCCCTCCTTCCCTAAGCTTTGTGACCAGGAAAGATTCCTAAGTTACAATGTAACAGAGATTAGCAAGACCCAGCTCAGCCAGCCAGTTGAGTCGGACCATACATCTCCACCTGAGGGGACCCCTAGGGGACTGTGCCAGGTGGCCCACATCTGAGGGGGCCCCTCCCTCCCTAACTAAGCTGGGCCTTGCAAGAAATGCTGGCTGCACACTAGCACTGGCCAAGCATTTGACCTCCCTCCATCTGGTAACAGTCCACTCTGCAACCTTCCAGTAATACCATGACTCCATAAAAGTTGCGCGGTCATCATGTCTCCAAAAAGCACCCCACCCACCCCTGCATTGGACATGCATGCCATATAGACCAAAAATAAAACACTGCTGGGACATGGCCAGTAACCAGGAAGGGCCATAACCAGGCTGACTGCCTGCCTGCCTGCCTCCCTTTCACCCTCCCACCATGCAGTCCTCCATCCATCCATATCATATCAAGCAATTGGTACTTGCTCCTGCTTGATTTCAGGGCATGGACCTGGGAGCAGGGGTGTGGTTTGCAGCTGGTCAGGGCGGGAGTGCAGTAGCTTTACAGGCTGGACACAAAGCTGGTCAGGGCCCATATTTCAGATTGGTTGGCCTCCCCTCCAGGCACCTCAATAGTATGTCTTGGGATAGCCATCTGCTGCGTAACACTTGTGGCCTCTCTATAGGGAGCAGAGTGCTTTTTGAAACCCTGGCCTTGCCTAATTAGCAGCTCCCTGCTTAGCTAAGACCCATCTGATGAGGACATGCCAAAACCTAGTGCAGGACAAGGAGGAATTACAAATTCTTGAAGTTAGATGAAAAGAAGTTCTCCCACAATTATGCTTTCTTTGAATACACTTGATTCTGTAAAAGCCTAGAGGTAGCTGAAGAGATTACCCTGGGCTGCCTTGCGAGTGCTGCACCTCATTTCCCTCTCACCTTCTTCCTGTCCTTTGAGAAGGGCTGAGATATGGCAAGGGAGGACAAAGAAATCCTGAACAAAATCTGATGAACTTTCTCCAAGGGGGGAGTGGGTGGCCCGTGGCCCGTGGTGGGGGAGGGCACTCTGCAAACCCAACTCCAAAAGGTGCTACATGAAGGATTTTGTAAAGAAAACTTTGCATGGCAAACAAAGAATTGAAAAGAAAATCATTTTTGCATTGCACCACCCATAACAGTACATCCTGCAAAGAAAAAACTCAGAAAAAAATCTGTTTTGGAGCTGTGGCAGCAGGTGTTAACCCCAACCCCGCACTCCCCTTGATGACCATGCATATGAAATGCATTATAATGTATTAAAGACTTACTAAAGTCTTTAAAGATTTGCTAAAAGCTAAAAGTCCTGGGAGGTCCATGCGTGGAGAAGTTTTGCAGATTGCCTGCTTGCCGCTGGGGGTGGGTGGGGTTATTTAGTATTTTTTTTTTTTTTTTTTTTTTTTACAAGAAATGCTGGCTGCACCTCACCCTAGTAACACTTAACAAGAATTTGACCTCCCTCCAATAACAGTCCACCCTGCAACTTTTTACAACTCTTTCCAGCAATGCCATGACTCCATAAACCCCGCCCCCAAGCACAGCATCCCCACGCTGAGGCAGGCTCAGTCTCCAAAAAACAACCCAACCACTCACCCCAAATAAAACATGATGCAGATATAGAGCAAAAATAAAATAATTTACTGAAAATGCTGCAGCTTAACAATAACTATATACAACTTAACAATGTAAAATATATACAAAATGTAAAAAAAAAAAAAAGGAAATCTGAAGCTATTTCATGCTATTCTCCTCTTCCAGGGGCCTGGAGGCTGGTTGTTGCCCCCAGCAAATTCCGCCCATGAAAGTTTTCTGCAAGGAGGAGAAAAAAGATGAGGAAGTTCTTTTCCCATGGGGTTCCACAGGGCTTGGTCCTCAGGCCTGCACTGTTCAACAT
>NW_017729022.1:72342113-72343431 GCF_001723915.1 Gavialis gangeticus
GCCATGGCAGGGGACTGGACTTGATGATCTGCTCAGGTCCCTTCTGACTCTACCCAACCAATTATGAAGAGGAGGGGGGATTGATGCACAGTCAAAAAATCAGATCTTTGCCCCATCTTCACCTCCCCACACACACAAGGTCAGTGACACATATTACCTAAATATCACCTGGGATTCTGCATATTCTGGGCATTGGGTCTGGCAGGCAGCATCCTGCCCCTGGACTATTTTTTTTGTCATGGCTCTGAAATGGAATGTGATGAAGTTCAGACGGTTTACAATATTGAAGGAAGTCATGTAACCACTCACTACAAAGTTTTAAACTACTTGCAAAAAGCTTACCATTATGGTGATGCTGCATCTGTCATCAGGAGCTATGTCCACTGAAGTGGCAGCACATGACAGGGGGTGTGGGAGGCACAGGTGGAAGGTATATGGTGGGGGTAGGAGGACAGGGGGGTACATGGGCAGGCGGGAGGACTTATGCTATAGGTGGCAGGGGGGCAGGAGAATTAAGAGGGGGTAGAAAATTAAGGGATTATTGGCCTCCCCCATTTTAAAATAATAATTAGTCTGAGCAGACCCATCTCGACATGAACTGCTTGCTGTGAGGGAGGAGAGACGAGTGAGGAGTGAAGGAGGGTAAAAAAAAACAAACCACACAGCGGCATCTACTGACTAAAGGCTGGAACACAGCACCTCCTCATGGCGAAGGGGATTAATTAGAAGTCTTTGGAGTCTCTGGCTGTTTTCACGAATAAATCCACAGTTGGAGCAGCGTAACTGGAGAGTTCTGCAAATTAACACATCTTTGAGTAGTGTTAGTTTAAGGTGCTAAATGGACTATAGAGTGGCAGGAAATCCCGAGTCGTGCAAACAGAAATGCAGTTGCATTAACGTAAATGGGAAATATCATTTCAACTACACACGGATAAAAAGGCTAGCATTACTACATTTAGAGATAGGGCTTTGTAACACCTTACATTGTAAGTCACACAAATGTTGTTGAGTGTTAGTGCTAGCTTGTGTTTGGAGCAAACACTTCAGGCCAGCAGGGGCCTGGAGGACTGAAAAGTAAAAATTCTCTTCCCTCTTCCCATCCTATTCTGGGCTTACTCCCTGCCCCCTCAGTTCTTTCTATGCCCCTACCCCCTTTCCTCGCTTTCTTGTAGTGGCCTGCGCTGTCTGTTCCAGAGGAGCAGGGAAGGAAAGATTAACCTGCCTCCCTAGCCCTGCTGCCACTACTAGTGTTGCCAACCCCCCAGGATTGCCCCAGAGTCTCCATAAATTAGACATAAACCTCCAGGAGACGGCCGAG
>NW_017729022.1:72348431-72367822 GCF_001723915.1 Gavialis gangeticus
CCTGCGCTGTCTGTTCCAGAGGAGCAGGGAAGGAAAGATTAACCTGCCTCCCTAGCCCTGCTGCCACTACTAGTGTTGCCAACCCCCCAGGATTGCCCCAGAGTCTCCATAAATTAGACATAAACCTCCAGGAGACGGCCGAGTGTCACCTGGGAGATAAATGATAGGGCATTCATTAAAATAAATATTAAATATTGAAACCAGTGTATACAGTAATCCAGTAAGTTTTTAAAATGTAATAGTAATGTTCATTTGCCTTCCTGATGTAATGACTCATTAGTATCATTACATCATGTAATAAAACCTCCCAGAATAGATTCAAACAGAGCTGGCAACTGTAGCAGCTAGCCAGGCTGCTACTTTTCTCTGGGCTGAGACTAACCCAGAGAGCAGCAGTGGCAGCAGTGGCAGGTAGGCAGGCAAGTCAACTTTTCCCTGTCTACTCCTCTGGGACAGACAGCATGGCTAGCCACAAGTAAGTGCATGGGGGGCGGGGAGCAGCAGTCTCAATCTGAGCCAGCAGGGGAGGGGGGCTAGGGAGGGTATTTACACCAAGGTATAGCCCTGAGTGGCTACACTTTAGTGTAACTTGAGCTGGGTAACATGAATCAAAGATAATCCTGCCCTGGAGTGGCATAACTTTGAGACACCTAATGAGTGCTTAAAACTAGTTCCAGGTGTTAATCATAATAATCCAAGCATTATGAGCTCCAGGAGCCACCCAAAATTACCATGTAACAAGGTCCTTATATATCTCATGGGAAAGCTTTGATTCCTTACGTCCAGGGATTAAAAAAAGAACAATAAGAGCACTGTTCTTCTCTGCCTGCTCAGATACTCTATACATATACAATAAATGGTAAAGGGTCTTAGGAGTAGTTTTAAAAACTTTTTTTCCACTTTTCCAATGTAGCAAATTCAGTCTACAGCACATCAACATTATCAAAGTAAAATGTGAAATTCCATCTCTAAATAGTAGCATTTTCATTTATAGATAAAATAAACATTAAAAAGCCTAGTTTTTTTTAAAGAACATGCTTTATCTGCTCTTCATTATTTTAGTCCCCTTTCAAAAGATATTGAAATACAGATTTAAAATTGAAGAGCTCTCTAATTTTATTTAGAATTTGAGTGTTTTAAGTTGTAATAACTCCTCTGTGTACAAGTGGTCCATGAGCCCAGCTGTCATTCACCTCAACTCACTCTCCTTACATCTCTGACAAGAAAATAACAAACAAAAGTTACTTAAAGATCACTTTCTTTTTCTGCCTGCTCCTGTGTGGCTTTCTGCTTAGGATCAGTTCTGCCCTCATCTAGACTTGTGCAGTTCCCTTGTATTTAACTGGGAATAAAATATGTTTGACTTCAGACTTCAACATTTTCTGATCCATTTTAGGGGCCTCATGAATGTTGACTCTGCCTGGTTTGCACATGGAAAAACATGACAAAAATATGAGCCAGTAATTTGGAGAACAAAGAGTTAATGTAAAGGGTTGAGAAAGAAAATGGGCTAGTGACAGTCTCTATATTCAGAGGAAAAATAGCTGCACTGTAAAAAACTGAGGAAGATGGAATCTGTTAACAGAGGGGTGTCCAACTTGGGTGCAGGCAGGAGCCACACTTGGTACCTGTGTGCACCAGCTAGATTTCCCACCAACACCCCCTTGTCAGTGAGCCCTCACTGCTCTGGCTAGGGAGCAGAGAGGCGGGGCCAACCCTGCTTTGCTCTAGCATACAGAACAGCCTAGGCCTGCAAAGCATGCTTGGGGACTCTGATTTAACTTGAACCAGGAAGGGGTCTAGGATAGAAGTTCCATAAACTAGTTTTACCTAAATTAGTTAAGTCTGATAATACATTCAACCAGGTTTATCTTAAACCAGTTTCAGCCATTTTGAAACTGGTTTATGTGCACTGAACATCTGTTATGTTACAGGTTTAAACCAGTTTCTGATCACTTAAATCAGTTTATGTGTAACTCCTGTCCCTAGCTAGACAGCAGCAACTACTGCAGCCATTCAGTATTCCCTCTTCTTCATCTCATGCAGAGCTCTGAAGGTAGAAAAAGAAGATGCATCCCAAACCCCTGCCAAAACTGTAGTAAAGAACAATTGGTCTACTAAAAGATATCACATTTACCCAAAGTATGTTGTCTGCCATGAGGTCCAATTGCACTTTGCTGTCCACACTGGGTGCATGTATACATGCATTTACTGCATAGTAACTTACTGTGCAGTAAGCGGTTCTCAGGCTTGCATCTACACATGGAGCCATTAAAGCTCAGTAACACTGTGTGTGGACTGACTTAGGACTAAAGTTATTCCTACTTCAGTCCACACACACAGTGTTACTGTGCAGCAAGGTGTCTATGTGTGCATTAATGCTCAGTAACTAATCAGGCATAAATTTGATACCTGCATGATCTGTAAAATATAGCTTTCCCAAACCAAATGTCAGACCTGGAATCTACCTTGATTTTTCTATTTTTATGTAAGCCAGCAAACAAACTCACTGGTCTGCTTCCGTCAGCATTAGGTATGCATTTAATGTTCAAACAAATGCAAGCTCTATCAACACAGATAGAAGGGGCCAGGCACCAGGACCTAATTTAAGGTCTATACTTCTGCCTTTATGCCAGCTATGCTTAGCTGAGTAGCTGAGTCTCTTACCCATCTGATGTGGTAAGCCCCCTTCCAGATCCTTTTCCTGACCTACAATTTCCCTGCAGGCCTGCCATCAATTGAGCTGCAGGTTGCTTTGTAACTCACTACTTGGGAAGCAGTTTGTGACTTACAGGTGGGGTCACAACTAATTTCCTTAAAGGGGCCATTCAAATCCATAACATGGTCCCTGTAATTCAGATTTAAGACATACTTAGACCATGTCGTGAAGCTCAAACCATTGTTGAAGATATCTGCTTAAGGGTTAAGAAAATAAAAAGACTCCTTGAAATTTCCCAATCAACACCTTTCACCAGCAGTAAATTCATACTTTGGAAAAATGAAGCATAAAAGGGCAATTCAAATCTCTGGCTGTAATATATTCATTCAGACGCAGTGTCTGGGAAAACTATGATTTTTCCCTCAGGCTGTAATTCTTGATGTCATTAAGTTTTTGTGACTCACACAATCAACATATTGTACCAATAATGTACTCAAAATGCAAATTGCTAATGACTTCTCTTAAGCCCATATAAATCTGGGAAATGTGTCCATTTCTATGTAGCATATCCGTAAGTATCAAACTTCTTGGCACAAATGTCTAAAATATGGAAGCTAGCATTTTATTTCATGCCTCAAGCTGTTGCTATGGTGGATGGACATAATGTAACATTCAGGGAATGATAAGATAACACTCTGGCATGTGGTATAATATAATTTTTATCAAACTGCAAGAAGTGAACTCTAAGAATATGCAACTTATGTTTATGTACCTGAATATGGATCAATAGAAGAGTTTTTGAAAATCGTTCCATTATCTATAACTTTCTCCAGTGTATCTCAATTAAAAAATGCAAACTTATGTTTATATGATTATAAAAGTGACCTTGCTAATGAAAGGATGGGTTAAAAAGATCTAATTTGCAGTGTTTTTCAGTTTCTCGGCTCCAGCCGTTAAACCCAAATTGCTGTATGAAGGCAAAACATCAGCACAGCAATGTAATATCAGTGGATAAATAAGAATAATATAAGATATATATGCACTTTATTCCAATATTTTGGAAGTTAAATCTTCCTTGCAGAGACCAAAAGTAGTTAATTTGCTATTTTAATTAGCTTAACAAAGAAATCTAAGAGATGACTTGGTCATAGTTGATAAGTGCTTAATGGGGAAAAATTTCTTTGACTAGTAGAGAACTCTTTAATTTAGTAGACCAAGAGAAACAATCCAATGGCTGGAAGATGAAATCAAATCAGAAAGAGAATCAAATTTCAACAGCAGGCATAACCATTATAATCAACTAGACTTCATTTTATAGCTCCAACAATGTAGTGGACTCTCCGTCTCCTGAAGTCTTTAAATTAATTCTGCACACCATTCTGAAAGATAGGCTCTGTTTTAACAACAGTTATAGTAAGAATCAATGGATTAAATCCAATGACCCATGTTATGCATGACAAGCTTTAAACAATCTAAACAAAAGGGTTTGGGGGGGGGGAGAAATAAACAGCCCCAGACAATGCTTTTGAATGCCCCAACTTCCATTTCAGAGCACTTCAGTGTCATATAGATATGTAACATTTCCCTTCCCTCCTCCACCACAACACACTCTATCAGAGTACTTAAAAAATCTCCATAACAGCATACAGTAATGGTGTTCTTCAGTCAGGAGGTGCAGTAGGGGTTGCTTAGTCCTCTAGCACAGGAGCAGGAAAAATACAGCCCCCAGACTGGATCTGGCCCACCAGGCATTTTTATCCAGCCCACAGGCAGCCACCAACAAATTGTACTCTGCCTAGACCTTCCACCCATAAGGGTCGGAGTGAGGTGCCCACATATACACTCCCCCCAGTATACCCTATTGTGACTCGCTCCCACCCTCATGAGCAGAAGAGCCCAGCTCAGCCAGCAGCAGCTTCTGTGCAGGGCTCCTGCTGCCACTGCTGTAGCCACCCCAAGGGGACCTGCTTGCCTTCCCCAGTGTCCTGCTCACTCTAGGCAACAAGTAGGGAAGTGGTGGGGATGGGGGCAGGGCAGGGCAGGGCAGGGGTGCAGGTGGCAGAGTAGCTGCAGCTGGGCAGGGGTAGGGATCATGGGGCTGGGGCTGGTGGCAGTGCAGAACCTATGCCCAGGGGGGTGGTGGGAGCATGGAGCTTGGGTGAGCAGGGAATGGCTCTGATGGAGGATGGGAGGGTGTGGGGACCCCTCCACACACTCTCCTACATGGTGTGCAGTCCATGTCAGCAGCAGCAGCAGCAGGCAGGGGCACCCAGCAGTGCTCATGCAGGCACTGGTGCCTAGTGGCATGCAGCACTGGCCAGTGCTGTGCATGGGAGCAAGGAGTGCAGCCTGCCCAGCCCACCTTTATCACAAGGGCTCCATGTGTCAGACCTGCAACTCCCACACTCATAAGGCACCAAGGGAAGTCCCGTGCTGGACCAGCTGCCTTCACTACTCCCTGCTGCACAGGTCCCAGGACTCTGCAGGTAAGCAGGGGATGGGGTTCCTCCACTCCTTGCAGAGTTCCAGGACCTGTGTGGCAGGGGGCTGGGAAGGCAGCTGGCTCCAGCACAGGGCTTCCACCTGGTGCTATGTGGGTGCAGGAGCTGCAGGTGCACCATGCAGAGCCCCGGCAATAGAGGTGGGCTGGGCAGGCTGTCTCTCTCACCCCCATATGTAGCACTGGTTGGAGGCGCAGGTCACTAGGCACCAGTGCTTATGCAGGGCATAAGCAGTCCAAGTGCCTCTGCCTGCTGCTGGTACAGGGACTCTGCACCATGTGGGAGAGTGTGTGGGGAGACCCACCCCACCCTCTTTCAGACCCACACCCTGCCCCCACAACCCCCACACATATACACGCCCCCAACATACCCTATGTTCTGACACAGCCACCCCCTCACAACCCCCCCACAGATACCCCTATGCCTCACCATATACACACCCCACCCCCAACCACCCCCCCCACAATATACATGAGTAAGACTTTATTTTTGAGTTATTATGCAATCTCCTCTATATACACTATGCAAACACAAATAATCACAAATATTTTTTGTAAAGAAATTAAAATATGTTATGGCAGGTGTTTGACTTTTAGTACATGATTTGTTTTTTTTCTGGTTCCAAGATGGCAACTGTCCCCTCCCAAAAGGAGTATTTCCAGGGAAGAAGGGGATGGACTTCCGATGGCAAAGGTCAGAGGTTAGGGGCCAGGACTTCCAGTCCCAATATGGTGACCAGGGGTTGGGGCAACTGTTAAGGGGTGGGGCTACTCATGCGGCCCTCAACAGCTCACCAAAACTCATTAAGTAGCCCTCCAGCCAAAATAATTGCCCTCCCCTGCTTTAGCATCTCACATGGCTCCACTCCCCACATTCATGGGTTTGGGGGGAGAGCAGGATGGACAGCTTGTGACAAAGTCCTGGGGTGTGAGGGTGTTCCCAGGGATGCACTCTGGGTTTGTGAAAATTTACTGATGCCTCACTCTGCCAAATGGGTATGCCCAAATTATTAATTTGCCCCAAAATCATGAATCACCACAAGGACTTGAGTCAAAAAGGGTTTATTACACACAAAGAAAATGCAAACAAATGCATTGACACCAGAATATGGAAAAACAAAACTGAAAAAACTGACAAAATATTTACCCTTCTCTTGAACTACCTCCTAGCCCTCAAAACATTTCTTTGAAAATACCCTGGGATCAACCCCTCCTCAGTCCCCGGTAGCTTCCTCCAAGTGAGGACTTCCAGTCCACCTCTCCTCATAGGGAACCTTCTGCTAACTGGCACTCCTTCCCAAACACACAAACCTACCTTTAGGGGAGCCAGAGAATCCTCTGAGTGTCTCTGCCTATGGCTCCATGACACAGCCAGCAAGTGTACTCCTGTGCATTCAGCTGTCCTCAGAAAACTCTGGAGACAAGTTGCTTAACCATTGCTTAGGAGCAGTTCTGTTGCCCCCTCCAGGTGCCTATGTACTCCCATTGTAAGAATAGGATCACCCTCTGGAGACATACAATATCTCCCCATTCATATAATGACGGCACTTATGCATTCAGACGAGGCAGAAGAATCTCTCCTATAGAACAGAATTGCTACACTTTGGTTTTCCACAAGATGAAACAGAATTCTGTCTCCGTTGTGTTCAGATGTTAGTAACAAGAACAAAAGTGAGAAAAACATTCAGTCTGCAAAGTAATATTTGCATTTTTAAAACACAAAAAGCATTTTCTTATCTTTCACACACTGTCCCTCACATACACACTTCTCAACAGCAGAGCAAATGAGGAACAAAACCAACAACCAAAAGGCCAGTACTTTTTACTAAGATACTTGTTATTAATCATTAGTATTAATGTGAAGTTTAACAAGGCCATTATTTAAAAAAGCAATTAACTATGAGTATAATTAAGCATATTATAACAAGTTAAAAAGGGGAGCGACTTACCATGAAGCAGCTGATGCATGTTACTGGCTATATGCCACTTGCATGTAATCCTAGGTCATAGTTTCATAGTTGGTAGGGTCAGAAGGGACCTGAGCAGGTCAAACGACCCCGGCAAGGTGATTATCTATCCTCCTTTTGAAGACCCCCAGGGTAGGAGCAAGCACCACAAAGTTGGTTCCAGATCCTAGCCGCCCTGACTGTGAAGTAGTGCTTCCTGATGTCCAGCCTGAATCTACTCTCAGTCAACTTATGGCCATTATTCCTAGTTACTCCTGGTAGTGCTTGGGGGAACAGGGACTCTCCCATTCCCCGCTAGTCCCCCTTGGTGAGTTTATAGATGGCCACCAGACCTCCTCTCAGCCTTCTCTTGTGAAGGCTGAACAGGTTCAGGTCCCGTAGCCTCTCCTCATAGGGCCTACCCTGGTGCCACATGATCATGCGAGTGGCCCTCCTTTGGACCCTCTAGATTCTGTCCACATCCCTCCTGAAGTACTCCAACTGCGGCCTGACCAATGTCGCATAGAGGGGGAGAATCACCTCCTTGGACCTGCGCGTGATGCATCTGTGGATGCATGACAAAGTGTGGTTGGCCCTACTGACCATGTCCTCACATTGGTGGCCCATGTTCATCTTGGAATAAATAATAACTCCAAGGTCCTTTTCTGCCTCTGTGCTGACGAGAAGGGAGCTCCCCAGCCTATAGGTATGCTGCTGGTTCTTCCTCCCCAGGTGCAACACCTTGCACTTGTCAGTATTGAAACCCATCCTACTCTCATCTGCCCACCCTTGTAACCTGTCCAGCTCTAGCTATAGCCTGTCCCTCCCTTCTAACGTGCCCACTTCTCCCCACATCTTCTCATCCACAAACTTGAACAAGGTGCTTTTCACCCCCTTGTCCAAGTCGCTGATGAAGATGTTGAATAGTGAGGGCCTGAGGACTGAGGCCTGGGGAACCCCACTGCCCACATCCCTCCAGGTCAAGAACAACCAGTCTACCACCACTCTCTGGGTGCAGCCTTCCAGCCAATTTGCGACCCATCTGACTGTGTAAGCATTAACACCACAGCCACCTAATTTTTTGAGGAGAATGGGGTGAGAGACAGCGTTAAAGGCCTTCCTAAAGTCCAGAAAGACTACATCCACCATGACACCTGTGTCCAAGGATTTTGTGACCTGGTCGTAGAAGGCCACCAGGTTGGTCTGACAGGACCTGCCTCAAATGAACCCATGTTGTTTGCCCCTAAGCAAAATCTTCCCTGCTGGTCCCTCACAGATGTGCTCCTGGATTATTTTCTTAAACAGCTTCCCCAGGACTGACGTAAGACTAACAGGCCTGTAGTTTCCTGGGTCCTTCTTTTTCCCTTTTTTGAAAATGGGGACCACATTGGCCCTTTTCCAATCCTCTGGCACCTCTCCAGAGTACTACGAGCACTCATAGAGCTGTGCCAGGGGTCCCACAATGTCCTCTGCCAATTCCCTCAGCACCCTTGGGTGGATATCATCTGGACCTGCCAATTTGAATACATCCAGTCCCACCAGAAGTTCCCTGACCAGGTCCTCTCTGATCCTGGGCCCAGCTGTGCCTCTCCTGAGTTTGTCCTGGATTCCAGTGGCGGGGGGTGTCCCGGTCCCTGCTAAGAAATATGGAGGCAAAGAATTTGTTAAAGAGGTCAGCTTTATCATCTGGTGCAACCACCAGATTGTCAAGCGTGTCCTGCAGGAGCCCTACGTTACCCGGTGCCTTCTTTTTACTCCCTATATATTTAAAAAAAGGACTTCTTGTTGTCTTTGATCTGGGTCACTAGTCCCAGTTCTGCGTCCGCCTTAGCCTTCCTAACAGCCCCCCTATAGTCTCAAACAATGGAGGTGTAATCCTTCTTGGTGATGGCCCATCCCTTCCATCAGGTGTACACCTCCTTCTTAGCTTTCAGATTATCCTGGTTGCCTTTGGTGAGCCATGGGGGCTTTTGAGCACTCTTGCCCCCTTTCACTCGCATTGAGATTGTCGCCCTTTGGGCTCATAGGATCATCTCCTTAAGGAACGACCACTCCTCTTGGACTCCCAACTCCCCTCCCCTCCGGGACCTCAGTGCCTCCCTGACTAATCTCCTTAATTAATTGAAATCGGCACTTCTGAAGTCCAGGGCTCCTGCCTTGCTGCAGGCCTTTGACACCCTGCGCTGGATGGTGAATTCCAGTAGGCGATGTTTGCTATCGCCCAGGTGGTCAAGAACCCACAGCCCCCTCACCAGGTCATCGCCTGTAGCCAGGACCAGGTCCAACAAGGCTTTCCACCTGGTGGGACTGTGCACCTCCTGGGTCAAGTGGAGGTCCTGTATCTTGGCTAGGAACTTATGTGAGCGGTCAGACCTGGCTGACTGCTCCTCCCTGCAGATGTCTGGGCAGTTTAGGTCACCCATGGTGACTGCATCCCTTGACTTAACTGTCTCTGTGAGCTGACCTGACAATTCCTGGTCCAGCTCTTCCCCCTGGTTGGGTAGTCTGTAGTAGACACCCACTGTTAAGTCCTTTTCCCCCCCAACCCCTTTGTATACAGACCCAGAGCACTTCAGTCTGCCCCTCCTCTGACCCCGGGCTGTTTGCTGAGGATGTGTATTGCTCTTTGACATAGAGCACCACACCCCCATCTTTCCTCCCTGTTCTGTCCTGCCTGTATAGTCTGTAGCCCTTGATGTTTACTGCCCAGTCATGGGCTGAATCCCACCACGTTTCAGTGAGCCCCACTATGTCCACCTCGGCGTTAGCTAGCAGAAGTGCAAGTTCCTTCTACTTGTTTCCCATACTATGTGCATTAGTGTAGAGGCATTTAGGCCTCCTGTGGGTGTATGCTCTGCCCTCCTGAACCCAGGACTACCCAGACCCCTGTCACTTACCTAGGTACATTTTGTGCTCATCACTTGTTGTGGCTGGGAAGCATCGTCATTTCCCCCTGTGGCCCCATCCCCCAGCAAAGCTAGTTTAAAGCACGCTGTACAAGATCAGCCAACCTGAAAGAGAAGAGATGCTTGTCTTTAGGGGAGAGGTGAAGCCCATCCCACCCAAGCATGGCCCCCACGCGAAAAAGTGGGATGTTGTCAAGGAACCTGAAGCCTGCCTGGTGGAACCAACTCCGAAGCTGCCGGTTGACCACTCCAATGCAGGCCTTATGGCGCCAACCATGTCTACTTACTGGGAGAATGGAGGAGAATACCACCTGCACCCTCGTCTCCTTGAGTTTGGCTCCCAAGGCCTCGTAGTCCTTCATGATGCGATCTGGACTGCTCCCTGCTGCGTCATTAGTTCCCACATGGATTATTACCATGGGGTGCTGGTCCAAAGGTCGAATGAGTTTCGGGATCATGCCTGTAACCTCCTAGATCCAAGCCCCAGGTAGACAGCAGTGCCATCACTCACCCCACCCCTGCCCACCTTGAGTGCAGCCCTGGTCTGCATCCCACAGTGGACAACCTGCCTGCCCCTGCCCTGTGCTCAGATCTGGGGGGCACATGCCCCCCATGCCTCCCCCAGGGATACGTGCAACAGCAGAGAGCTTCCCCCCCTCCATGCCCTCTGGATGGGCTGCCTATGGTTCCGTCCTGCTCCTGGCCCCAGGGTCCTCACTCACCATGAAGTTGGATCGGCAGATGGGACCCTCCGTTCCCCTGAGGATGGAGTCTCAGATGACAAGAACTTGGCGTTTCTTTCTTGTGGTGTTCCATCCCTGTTCAGACTGTGCCATGTGTAGAGTGGCACCATCCTCCCCAGAGGCATCTCCTTTGCCCATCTCCTCCAAGGCTGCCAGGGCCTTGAATCTGTTCCCCAGCTGTACCTGGGGAGCTGCCTCCATGCTAGCCCAAGCAGCCCTGGTTCCGGTGGTCATCTTCTTCCATTCCTCGGCTGTGCATCTCTCATGGGAGGTCTGTTCTGTTGGAAGACTGATCCTGCAGAAAATGGAAATATTGTCAATCTCGCCCTCCACAGTCCCAATTCCTCTTAGCCTGCTCACCTCATCCTGGAGCTCCCTCACCTGCACAAGTCGGGCACAAGAGGGACAGTCAAGGGAGCCTCCAGACCCCCTCCCACCCGCGGCCTCTGGGTCCCCGCCAGGCAGCCCCCACAGACAGGGGGGAAGGGGCTTCTGGTACCACCATGGGCTCCATCTGGGTGGAGGCCTCAGAGGAGCCCAAGGTAGGTGGAACCACCGGGGTGGGGTCCCCAGTGGCCACCCTCCTGGTCCTTACCACCAGGTCATGGTCCCTAGCAGCTGCTCCCTGTGTTCTTACCGTGTCTGTGGAGCTGTGAGTCTTCCTCTCTCTCTCTTGCTGCAGACTCCTTCCCGGCTCATGCTGCACACTCGCCTAGCGTAAATGCCAGTACAAATGCCGGTGCACCCTTTCAGAGCATGCCTGTTTGTGCACTCTGTTCACATGCGTGGCTCCCTGCCGGCTAAGTTAAAAGGGATCCGGGGGCTTCCCCTCTGGAGCTGCCTCAGCTGCACCCGGTAACCTCAGCCACACTGACCTTAGGGGGATCAGCTGCTGCTGCCCCTGCCGCTGCCACTACTACTGCCTCTGGTCAGGTAAAGGGGCACACGCATGTGTGGGGACGCACATGTGCCCAATCCCACCCCCTTTTTGTGTACTCTGTTCATGCGCACGGCTCAGGAGCGTGGCTCCCTGCCAGCTAAGCTAAAAGGGATTGGGGGACTTCTCCTCCAGATCTGCCTCAGCTGTGCCGGGTCCCTCAGCCCCACCTATCTTAGGAGAATCAGCTGCTGCTGTCTCCGCCACTGCCTCTGCCACCGGTCAGGTAAGGGGGCACACGTGTGTGGGGACACACGTGTGCCCAGCTTCCTCCTTTCTGCTCTCAGCCCCCAACTGTCAAAACATTTATATGACTCTGACCTACCCTTATTGTATCCAATGCCTCACAGATGTTTTCTCCAGCTAGCTAGCACTGGGTTCTCTCTTTATATACGCACACACACAGGGCCCCAGGCCCCATACACTGGGCTCCAAGCCCTCTCACACTCTTGGGGCTCCAACTCCACACTCTCAGGATCAGGGCTCCAAGCCCTGTCCCCAAGGCCTCCTTGAGCAATATCCTTATCCCTGGACCCTGGAGCTTTCTTAATAGCTCATCAAGGCTTAAGGTCCCACCCCCCTGGAGCTTCATGCTGGCTCCTATATACAGCCTCAGACCTCCACTGCAGAGTCTGGGCACTGCCACAGGTCCCTCCACTGACCTGGGACCTGCCTCAGTGCTTTTAGAGAGTCTGGGCTCCCCTTGTTCTTTCTCACCCACCGGGGATGTGGGGCTGGGGTTTGGAGGTGCCCCATAGTCGTCCTTTACTGGGGTGGTAACTGGCCTGGCATTTCTGGGGAACTGTCCCACCACAGACAGTCCCACCAAGCCACCCCATCCCTGGCAGGGTGCAGTTTCTGGTCATTCTCAGGACCATGGGGTCTCCTCCTTCCCCATAGCCCCAGCACTTACCTCCAAGGATGTTCCATGGGCAGCAGCTCAGTCAAGTGTTGTTCTTTCAGCTGCAGCATTAACTGCTGCCCCTTTGCAATTCAGGGCTCAGCTCTTATGGAGCACAGCTGAGCCCTGCTCCCAATCAGGCTACACTGCCTATGGCATTACATGCAGCTGCAGGCTTCCTAGCTGCCACTCAGGCCCCTGCAAGACACCTGTGCTCTGTTACAGTAATGGAATATCCTTTAGCATGGTTGTTAGGGCACATGATGTGGAGGAATGAATTTAAATTTTCCTTATTTGATTCAGGGTAAGGATTTGAACCAAGACCTCCCATCTCCTAAGTGAATGCTCTAAGTACCAGAATAGAGCATATTATTTTCTTATGTTCTCTACCTCAAGAAATATTCGAGTATTCTAAGTGGAAATAAGTCAACAGAAGAGACTGAGAACAGTCCATATCACTATACTTTATAGCCCAGTGGTCAAGGAACTCTTTTTGGATGTGGCAGATGTGACGTAAAATCACCTCAGACCGAAGAGAAATTTGAACTGGAATCTCCAGCATCCTGAATGAATACCCTAACCTCTATCCTAAAGGATAAAAGGTGGACATACTCAATCCTGTTTTGTGAATCTAGACCCAAAAAATTCAACTAAAATTAACTATGTAACTAATTCAACCCATATTCACAAATAGGATCAGATTAAACAAAACTATTTTTATGTGAATAAACCACAAACACACACGCACACATGCACACACACACTAACACTTGCCTAGGCCTACTGAGAAACTAGATGATCTGCTCAGGTCCCTTCCGACCTTAGAAACTATGAAACTATGAAATGTGTGGAGCAGACAGTACAAAGTCTCTCTCTTCCCCAACAGGAAATATGCAGTTGAGGATAGAGTGGCTGATACACCATGCCAGAACATGGCACACGTACTGCCCCTGCACTGTGTTTAACAGCCAACCAGATAACACCCTTAAAACATTTAATGTTTGCAGTTCTTGGAAAACTGAATCACAGTGGTAAGGCTTAATATTCACCACCATCTTAATTAAGTTTCCAGCTACTAGCTACAGTTCCTAAACTGGAATAGGAAAAGATCTCTGTGGCAGGGATGCCGCCACAGATAAAAACTTACCTGGCAGGCAGGAGCAGAGCGAGGTGCGGAGCCGGCAGGATGCCGCCAAAGGCCAGAAGCACGGCACAGGAGAACACGCCGCGCTAAAACCAGAAGTAGAAAAGCCAGAACGGCTGCAGTGGGCCACAGGAGAACTGGCACATGCACTTGCACTGGTGTGGGCCACCTTTATGGTGGTATGCCGACTCTGTTTACCACCAAGCCCCCTGAGTGGGGAATAAGAACCCTGCTGCACAACAATCAAGGAGGACGAGAATTGGGTCCTCCAGAAGGCCCAGAGCAGCCAGGATTGTTCTTCAGCCCTCACAGGGGTGAGTGGTGGCAGCCCCAGCATGGGACATGCCTAGACAATACTGGCTCAGCAGAGCCTGAGCTCTCACCTGAGATGGGACCATGGATCCCAGACGCAGCCAGTCTGGAATGGAACAGTTGCGAGCCTGGGGAGAGAAAGAGAAGAGAAACCATAAGATATTGTAAGTCAAAAGAAAGAAAAAGGAGAGCACCTTGGAGCAAGGTAACCAGGGGCAGATAGAAAATACAAGTTAGGCTAACGTGAGGCCTGAAGCTGGACAGTATGCCATCTGAAGTAAGACAGTGAACCTGTAAGGGCTAAAGCCTTTCCCATGACAGGCGGATTTTGTCTCAGTCATGGTCTGGAATCAACATCTTTGGTTGGCACAAGGCAGGGTGTAGGGGAGGCAGAGCCCCAATATGCGAGGCCAGGTGAGAGTGCCAAAAGAGGGAACCAGGAGAGGCAGGACTTAAAAACATCCTCCCAACAATAACCAATATCAACAAGATGTGACAGGTGAGAATCCCTGGGGACCTTTTGAGGTATCTGTCTGGATGACAAGCTATCGACAGAAAGGCCAGAAAGAGCAAAGCGCAGTAGCAAGTGACACAGGAGGTTACAATCTGTTATAGTACTATTGCTACCCTATAGTATCCCATGAGCAACCACAGTCATGTGACAGTAGCTGATTAATATTTATGCAATGGTATTAAAAATATCATAAGAGAACTGATGGCAGCACTGCAATATAAACAGTAATTCAGGCCCCAGTACACCAAAGTACTTCAGTAGGTGCTTAAATTTAATCATTGGAGTAGATGCAAAATTTGGATTATTTACAAAGTCTCATTTATCTTTGTCACCCTTTCCATGTATAGAATTTCTGCCATCAGCAGTCTCTCACTTTCAGAAGTACTGAGCACAAACATACTGCAGGAGAATAATTTTTTAACAAGTATTTTGATGGCTATATTTATTTTTTGGAAAGTGAGAGGTCACACTGTAACACTGTTCTACTTAAGATGTGATAATTTTATACCTGTGAAAGCATCTGGCAAGCCTTACTTCAAGGATTTGGAGGGGGCAGGAAAGAAGAATCGTTTTTCCACAAGAAAAATTGCAGCCTATGTGGAAGGGATATCAAGTAATAAAAACTATCAATAATGTTTGACTACAAACTGCCTGCCTTTTGTCCATTAATCACTTTGGCAAGGCTAATGTGCCTAACATCTGAGCATTGGTTTAAATGTCTTCTATTTTTCTTAATGTTCAGAGAAATATTTAGTTCTCCCAACATAAGATTTTCCCCTAAATACCTTCCCCAAAGGTTAGGCAGTTGTGCTAGTCAGTAATGGGCCAGTAACACCTTTTTCTACATGTAAATATTTCATAAGTGCAATGTCTCACAGCCTTTCAGGGATAAAAACTTTATACCACCATGAAGTTTCCAAGGTTACCAATCAGTTCCTAACCTTAGAAAGTTTGAAGATAACAGACTTTGAAGTAATGAAATAAATGTTGTTTTATTTTCTTTTAAGTTACCACTGGAAAAAAATAATATATTTTTTTTCTCTCTCTCATCCCTCCATGATTGGTTGAGGATCAACCCTCAATATCAGTATAGACATATGCTAAAGGTTCAATCTGGGCCACATAAACTGACCCTTCATGGGTATGTCTACACATGGCTATCAATATGCAGCAATAACTTCTAGACCTTATTGCTGTACTCTGGAAGTTGCAGGTCTGCATGGGAACCCCAGGGGTCATCCTGCCAGGCTGGGGCAGCTCAATGTGCTGCAGAGGGGCTGGCTGGGGCATGAGGATGCTTCAGCAAATGGTTATCCAGCAAGTATCCCCTGCATTGAAGCATCCTTGTGCATGAGACAGTCAGGGCAGTGTTTAGACATGTACTACCCTGCTGCAGAGTAAATTAGTTTACTCCAGCCTAATAGGGGTGCACATTAGGGCTGTGTGAAGCTTCGGTAGCTGATTCGATTTGGAGGAGTTTCAGCCTGATTTGGAGACCAAATCTCAGAATCCAAATTGAATCGGGAGACCAAGTAAAAGCTCCAAATTGATTCAGAAAAGCTTTGGAAAAGATTCAGCTGAGTTGGCGATTCAGGCATAGACTAAACAGGTCTCCCCCTGGTAAGTCTGTTGGAGTTGGGGGAGGGGGTACAGAAGGGGTGTGGGGGAGGAAGGGTTTGGGGCTGAGGCGGGGGCTGGGACAAGCTTCCCAGCCAGGGCAGGGGGGCACATTACTCATGGAGGGGAGTGGAGGGGGGCGGGATACAGGCACGGAGTACCAGGAGCGGGGACAATGCCACCCAGAATCAGCCATGCCTGCATTGCACAGCTCCACACACCAGCTGGGCAAGCGGCAGTAGGGAAGATCCCCCACAGCTCCCCCTGATGAGGCAGAGGCAGGAACATCTGGAGGAGCTGCAGGAGAATCCCCATGGCTGCCCTGCTGGGCCCTATCCCCCACCCAGCCCAGCCTCCTGGCACTTAAAAAAAAAAAAAAGCCCCACACTCAACAGCTCTGGCAGCGGTGACTGGGGGTCATGGCAGAGCCCCACACACAGCACAGGGCAGTGGGGGAGGGCAGCAGGGATTGCCCCCCCACACTTGGCACCCATGCAGCAACTGCCCCATGGTGCAGACCCAGTGCAGCTCGGCAGGGCGCAGCGCACTGTCTGGGAGCTGGGATGGCTCCAGCGCCCAGACAGCGCATGGTGCCCTGCCAAGCCACACTGCACCTGTGCCATTGGGCAGCTGCCATGCAGATGACAGGCAGGGGGGCAATCCCCGCTGCCCCACACTGCACAGGGGGGCTCTGCCATGAGCCCTCAGATGCCCTGATGCCCACTGCTGCAGCCAGTGAATGTGGGGATTGTTTTTTATTTTATTTTATTTTAAAGTGCCAGGACTAGGCTGGTGCCAGCTGGGGTATGGGGATGGGCAAGGCAGCCATGGGGACTCCTCCCACCCAGGGAAATGCAGGCACAACCAAAGGAGCTGTGGGAGAACCTGCAGCCGCCCAGCTCTGCCTGCCTCTCCCTGGCCAATCTGAACCGCCAAATCTCTCCAAATCAATGCCAAATTGATTCAGGACAGTGATCCAAATCTCCAAATTGAATCACTGTCCTCCAGATCGACCAAATCCAAATCCACATTGAATACTTCGCTATTCGCACAGGCCTAGCAAACACGTAGATGCCAAGGCATTTACCATGCAGCTAATTAGTCTACTGCATGGTAAATGTCTAGTGTAGACATGCCCCATATCTATAATTTACCTTTCACAACCTGCACCAAAGGCATCTGTATTGTGATTCTTGTTTCTAAGAACTAGTCTGAGAATCACTTGTCCCCTTTTTGTGTTTGGCTTTATTCTGGGCAGTGTATACAGTAGTAGGATGCAGAAGGACTGGAAGTCAGGAAGTCAGAGAATTATATAATGGCTCCTAAGGGCTTTCTATGACTTTGTGGTGAAGCAGCTGGGTGAGTTCCAAACATATTGCAGGAAGGCATGAGATGGGAAGCAGCTCAAAGTTGTACCTGAAATTTCAGCAGAGCTTTGGAGTAAGTCAGAAGTCAAGCTTAGGGATTTCCAGTTTAGGTGGCCATTAAGATATGGGCTCCAGGCTAGTCAAAGGTCAACTCCAACTAGAACTGCAGACAAATCCATAGTAGCTGAGGCCCCTAGTTTACTGACCCAGATATACAATAAGTTTCTATTTGAATGTTTTTAAACTTACTAAAATGATCTTAAAATAATTATAATATAGCAGGTGATACAAAATACATAGGATGATGCTGATAACTTTGTTAGGGACATGTCAGTTGAGGGTAACTCAGGCTTCTCAGACTTTAAAATATCACACACTGCATATTCATGTATGTATGCGTAGTTAATAAAATAAGCCATTTTTGTTTGGAGAGCTGAATAAACATAAACACTTTAGAATATAATGATTGCTATTTAACACTGAACATGATTTGCTCTTGTATTTGTACTCAAAATTAAAATGAATAAATTCTCCTTTACATTTTAGTATAGTTTCACTATTTTAGCTCCTTTTGCAATCATCACTCTGTGGCTTTCCTGAGAAGAGTTGTCATTGATTCAGAGCCCTAATTACATAACTTATTTTTAATTAAAAAGATGTTTTTGTTTACTAAGAAGTTCTGCCATTTAACAAGTCTGGTCTATATATGATTAAAACAAAGAAAACAACAATTCCAAAAGTTAAATTTAAATTAAGAAGAAATGTTAATTAACACAAAACTGATTATTCATTAAGCACTATAGTTCCCCTCAAAGAAACACACTAGTTAATGACAGTACCTAACAAACTGTAAGAGTTTAGTTATTTCTTTTTAATGTTAAAAAATATACTGCATGAGGTAAGACTTTGCACAGTCATCATGTGGCAAACATTTTAGAGACTATGTTACCCAGTATCATTATTAGTGTTATATGTAACTATTTAGCTTTTGAACTTATTTTAGTAAGCTGATGTTAAATAATGTTCTTATTGTTCTAGAAATTTTTGCCCATTTAATGAATTAAAATGCACAGGAGAAAACTCTGATCATCAGTTAAATATACTTCTCTAGTTCTAAAACACTTGATTTGCAAGGTCATTTTGTGATTTTACTGGATTGTTCATATATCAAAATTGATAAAAAAATGATCTGTGATATAATTTTATCAGGTTATATAATAATCAATTCTTCCTACGCTAAGCATGTCTAGTGCAAATATGGTACTGAATATATTTTAATATGCTCAGTTCAAAAGTCAAGTATTTCATTTTCTGGGTTTCACATTGTTCTGGCATGTAGCTATGCCCCATGGATGAAGGGTTTCCATATTATACAGTACTTCTAGTTCTATTTATAGTTAATGACTACAGAATTTGGGGGGTGGGTATTATATACACACACACACCTGTATACATGCATACATACATACATGCATACACACATACCTATATATAATTTGCATTGTTTTTCCATTAACTATAAGAAATGGTTGTACACAATCTGTCATCAATAAACCAATATGGTTTCAAGAAAGTTTCACAGTATAAAAAAATCATATAGCAGAAATGTTCAAAAGCTGTTTTAAATTATGTAAATGTAACACTATAAAAACCCAGTCTCTTGAAAAGTCTGTTTTAATTGCAGGGAAGTGATGTGTCCCAATGTCTAGACATGCTAGTAATGATTAAAAAGCTATTCCTGCAGTAAACCAGTAATGTCTTGAAAGAGGGAGAAAACAATTTAAAACTTAAACATAGTTACTGTAAATATTAAACTTGAACATGTATTCATTAACATAGTTGGCT
>NW_017729022.1:72367950-72382526 GCF_001723915.1 Gavialis gangeticus
TAGTTGGCTAAAAACAAAATCATTTCCAAAGAATTCCTAGAAAAGGTCAGATGGAAAGCCAAATTATTCTGAGTCATTAAGTTAACAAGATTATTGCAAAATGTGTCTTCACTCACCTGTATATCCTGAATTATGCATCTGTCTTCACATTCCAGATTTCCAGGCTGATGGAACAATCAATCAAACAATTGATAATTGATAAACAATAGAGGCTAGATGAACACCTTGCCAGGGTCGTTTGACTCCAGTACTCTTTTCTGCCATGGCAGGGTATTGGACTAGATGATCTGCTCAGGTCCCTTTCCACCCTACCAACTATGAAACTGTGAAACAATCCATTATGTATCCTTTGTTAGGTAAGAGGACATTGATAAAAACTACAGCAAGTCTCAATGCTGGCCACAGATTAGAATTTAGGAAAGTACTAGTACAGTCCATAGAAATGAAACGGATTTAAGTACCACCAGGAATGCAGAAACTTATTTATGTATACAAAAGGAAAACTACCCATTTTACTTAGTATAGCAAGCTACAAGTTCATAAAATGAAAAACAAACAAACGAGATCATGGTAAATAAACTGTAACATTTATTTAAAAGTAACTTTTTCAATAACACTTGACATTTCTGAATGTACATCTGGTGATAATCACATGGCTGAAAATAAGCAAAATTGTTTGCAACATACAGTATTGAAATCATCCTAAATAGTGTAAATCATTTTCAAACTAACACTAATTCTCTGAACTTAAGCAGTTCAGAAAAAATATTTAATGGATACCCTATAATATTCCATTTTTAAGCAATATTATTTAACATAACATACAAACATAAATGCCATTTACTGGGTCAGACCATATATCCATCCAGCTCAGTATTCTGTCTCTCTCAGTGACAGAGAGTGGATGCTGAGGAAGAAGGTAAACAGGGCATGTCCAGTATTTTCCATGCCCTATCTCTCTCCTATGGAAACTTCAAGCATTCAGAAATTTAGAAATTTCTGATTCAGGGGCTGCAACCCTGTCTACCATATTCAATAGTTACTAATGGGCCTTTCCTCCAAGAATTGGTCCAGTTCCCTTTTTAACTGGGTTAAGCTGCTAGCTCCTACAATATCTTGTGACAATGAATCCACAAGTTCATTACATGCACTGTGAAAAAGGACTTCCTTCTGTTTGTTTTAACCCTACTAACTCATATTTTCATTTTATGTCTCCGCGTTCTAGCACTGAACTACAATCAATGAGTGTTGATACAGTATGATAAAAATTCTCTGCCATCAGTCACAATTTATATAATTTGTCAGCAGGAGGATAAAAGGAAATATTTTTTCAGGTGATTCAGAAGGGTTTCATATTCTATAAGAATATGATATTTTCTTGAAGTCACAGCTTAAAGAAGGTGGCACTGGCACAGCTGACCAGGTGCTGAACTTCATTGATGGTAGCCCATTGAGAGAGGTGGCTGCCAAGATACAGAAAGTGCTCCACATACTTCAGAGCCTCCCTGCCTACGTAGATAGTGCAAGGGATGTTCAGCTAGTCTGGTGAGGGTTAGTGGAGAACCTTCATCTTCATGACGTTCAAGGACAGGCCAAGTCTCTTATACAAAGCATGGAAGAGATCTAAGGTCACTTGCACATCCTGTACAGAGAAAGCCATCATGCAGCAATCATCTGCAAACTGAAGGTCATGGATGTCCTTGGTGGTGAGTTTCATTTTTGCCCAGAAGCACCCAAGATTGAAAAGCTTCCCATCCAGTTGATACTGGATACTGAGGCCGGATGATAGACTACCTTGGATAAGGTGGATGATGATGGTCAGGTAGATGGTGAACAGGGTGGGAGCAATCACACAACCTTGTTTGACCCCGGTCTGGATGCAGAAGGCATTGGTTTCAGATATTCCACTCAGGACAGTGGCAGTCATATCATGATGCAGGAGCTGCAACGTAGTGACAAACTTTAGCAGGAAGCCAATGCATTGGAGGATGGTTCTCAGAGCTTCACGAGTTAAAGAATTGAGTGCCTTGGTCAGGTCAACGAAGGCAAGGAACAGTTCTTGATTTTGCTTCCGACATTTTTCTTGAATCTTCCTGGTAATGAAAACCATGTCTGTAGTGCCCCAGAATGCTTGGAAGTTGCACTGGGTTTCTGGAAGGATCCCCTCCGTGACGGGATGAAGATGGTTCAGGAGGATGCGGGCCAGGATCTTGCCTGCAATGGACAGGAGGGAAAGCACCCTGTAGTTCCCACAGTCAGATTTCTTCCCCTTCTTGTAAGTGGTCACAATAGTTGTGTTCTTGAGATCCCCAGGGATGTCGTCTTCATTCCAAAGACAGAGGATAAGCTGGTGGAGTCATGATGTGAGCCGGAAGCCACCAGCATGATAGACCTCTGCGGATATACCATCTGGCCCGCAGGCTTTGTTGGTTTTCATCTGTTGGATGGCCTGCTTCAGCTCTCCAATGGTTGGTGGACTGCCAAGGGAATCCACCACAGGGCATTGCAGGATGGCTTGGAGGGTCTCCTCTGATATGCGGTGGTTGGCATGGGTTTTGACCATCTCTCTTTGCTCTAACTAAATCAAGCTTTCGCTTATGGTTTAATGTTAATTACTGCTGTCTCCCTTGGGGGTGTGGCATGGCTAGGTGTTGTGGGCTATGGGCTGATGTGCCTGATACTGGCTCCATATGTCTGTTGGACGCCAGCGGCGTTTTCACAAGTGCATGGATGCTTGCATGTATAAGCTAAGCATTAGCTAATAAGAAGATCAGGACTAAATCTTTATGTTATTGGGGCAATTTAATGTCCATAATTTTGTTCTGGAGGGTTAACGGTAACTGGTACTAAAATTATAAATTTATGTAGGATGTTGGTGAGCTATAAATGTCATGTTTTGTTCTGTATTAGACTGTCCAGGGGATAGTGAGAAGAGGGGCCAGAAAGCTCCACCTGCAGGGCTTGATGAGGGCAGAAACACTAAAATAAAGAAATATAAAACAATCAAACACCACAAGATCAAAGAGAAAAGCCTGCGCGGTTTACAAGCCGCACCTTTACGCAATTAAGGCCAGCAGGTGACGTCACAAGGACACACCAGCCAGCAGGGATAAAAACAGCCGCCGGCAGTAGGCAAGGGGGAGCCAGTGAGGAGGCAGAGGCTCTACATGCTGGCAACAGGTGGAACCAGCACGAACCAGGAACGCCTGGTTGGTGGGCAGCTGTGGAAGCAGCAAGAGCTCCTCACATAGAGCATGTGAGATCGAGCCCCAGGAGGGATGGAACACTGGCTTCCCACTAGTGCTGCGAAAGAGGTTTGTCAGAGCAGATGCCGAGCAGCTGTGTAGCCAGAATGACGAATTCAAAGGAGAGGCTGGAAGCCCAACCTTGGGAAGCAGAGGTGTTCCTGCTTGACCGGTACCAGGTTGAGGAGCTGGGCTAGGGGCGGAGAGGAGAGAGGGACCTCACAGGACCAGCATTGGGGGAGTACTGCCAAGTTCAGGCAGAAGGGCTGGGAAAGCTGACTGGTAGGACACTAGACAGGAAGACCCTTTCTGGGTTCCTTTTTTTTCTTCATTTTATTTCTTTATCCCTGCTCGACAGGGGCACCCTTGTTGACTATAAGAGAGCCAACTGGCTCAAGGGGATCTCAGGTCTAGAGCCTGGGCCAGCTAATTATCCTTCCCCCAAGGAGGAAGGAGGATACAATAGGGCATGAGGAACATCAACACTGGAGAGGCAGCCGTGTCAAGATCTGGTGCCCCACCAGAGGTTGGCGTAAGGCTGGTGTTTAGGCTAGGTGGAGCTCCACGAACATCCCACTCGCAGAGTGGTCATCCCTGAGGGGAACTTCAAAGCCAAGCCCCACACTGATGGAACACTCAAGGACATGGCAGGTGAGTTTGGGGAAGGCCAGAGGGACAACCGAAGCCCACCTTAGAAACCCACTAAGTTAGAGAGCGTACACCCTCTACTGGCCAGGCCAAAGTGGCATGCAAGCGGGCATTCGAAGCCAGGCGGGCATACAGACACATAAATGTGCCATGATGGTGCGTGAATTACACAAAATGTGTATTAAACATAGCATGTACATATATATAATATACACACACACACGTGTATGTATGTGTGGTTATACGGCACATGTAAAGATTTTAGTGCTGTCTGCAAATTCAATCCGCATTGTATACATAAATTTAAGCATGTTGCATGAGTGTTTTAGGAGGGCTTGGAAAAATTAGTGGAAGAAAAATGTGTGAGAGAGGGGAGGAATATATAGGGGTATGTACACCAGGCATTAAATCTAATAAATCATGAAAGCTTGCCAGTTGCCCAGTTTAAAAGGTTATGTTCCACCTTATCTGAATGACTTCAAACATAAGGTGCTGGGTAGAGGATGAAATCCCACCCCCAAAAAAATACCAAATGCAGTTGAGAAAGAAAATGCCGTGGTCATGGACTGAAATGAGGAGTATCAAGACAGTGTGGGTAAAGGCCTCTGTGAAGAGAAACGAGTGTCCAGGCAATCACAATTTGTGTTAGTGAGAGTGATAACCAGAGGTCTCTTAAAGAGCAAGTTACGTGAACCGTGTCCAGTTATGGGCTTGAAACTCATAATGGCTAGCATTAATACAATGGATGGTGATTCCACGTGATATGATGATTGATTCAGTGAATGGTGTTGTGTGTATGGGGTTAATGAATGAATGCATGAAATACATACTGAGGGGGGTACTTAATTAAGACCCAGCGTACATATTCTCTCTGAGACATATTTATTTAAAATATAGCATATATATCTAGTGTTTAATATCACACTCTTCGATTGATATAATAAAAGAAAAAAGTAATCCAATTAAAGTGCTAGGAGTTAGGGATGGGTGGTTGTACCTGCCTACTTAATGTAGAGTAGGATATGATTTTTTGGACAGGTTTATTTTCTGCTTATTTTACACGGTCATGCCCAGTTTAGATTACAATAGTGTGTTGTTAT
Organism: Gavialis gangeticus; assembly: GCF_001723915.1. Lineage (NCBI taxonomy): Eukaryota > Metazoa > Chordata > Crocodylia > Gavialidae > Gavialis > Gavialis gangeticus. The sequence continues at coordinate 72,372,944 of NW_017729022.1, forward strand.
TCAGGACAAGTCTGTCCATATTAACATCTTCAGTGTTATGCTTTAGGTTAAGCTACGATAACACCCAGTATGGAGTGTGTAATGAATAATTAAGGTGTCCGATTTTAAGGGCCTGAGTGAAATTCATTTTTTTTGTAGTTGAAAAATAAGTGGTTTTAGGCAACAGGTTTTGGTTGAAGTTCAAATAAAAATAACGGTATTAATTACACCCTTTATCAGTATCTTGACATTGGCATATGTGGTAATGATATTTAGTTTAATTAGTTTATTTGTTCTTTTTTGCATTGGCAAAGTTGTTCTTAATCGTAGTGCATGGCATTTGACTTAGTGAAGTGAGTTTTTGTATCACTTGTAGTATTACTAGTCTATATGCTAGGTGTAAGTATTAAAAGTTTATCACCCATTTTGATTGAAAGTATAATATTCAAGAATAATCTGACATGGAGTAGTTTAGTTAGAACACCAGCTTTGCGGGCCAGAGGTGCAGGGTTATACCTGCTTTCTTGATTGGAGGGGATAGTAATGGTGGGTGGGTTCTGATACTCCTGGGAGAGGTTTTATCTTCCATCTGTCTTACAAGGCCAGTGCTTTGGTTTTTAGCTACAAGAGAGTGTGAGTTGACATTTCTTCAGTACTATGTTTAGGTTAAGTCATGGTATGAAATAGGTAGCAGGCAATTAAGGTGTTAGATTAAAGGGTTACGGATGAGAAATTCATTTATTCATTTTGTGTTTTTGGTGTGGCTAGTCAGGGTTTGTAGTTTGTGTTTTGAGGGAATTTCATAATTTTGTTTTCTAATAATCTGGCTGGATTTCCAGTTAAGGATGAGTTCGAAATGCTCCTTCTAATGCAGACAGATGATGTCATCGTTCTTGAGGAGCCAGGAGCCATCCTGTGATTGGAGGGGTGGGGGTTTCCAATGGAGCAGGGTTCATAGGTTGTCTTGGTAGCCTGGAAGAAGCTGCACATTTCATGCTGGTCAGTGTAGCCCTGGATCGTGCATGCCTTCTCCACACACCAGTTGTTCTTTATGTCATGAATGCTTCGTTGAACCTCAGCCTTCAGCTGGTGGTACACTGCCATCTTCCATCTAGTTTGTGGATGACTTTGCCAGGCAATGAAAGCTCACTTCTGCTCAAGATGATGAATCTGAGCATCATTGGCGTCAAACCAGTCCTGGTTACGTCGCAATGTGAACCCAATAGTCTGGGCGCAGGCATCTTGGACAGTGGACTTGAGTTGCTCTCAGTGTACCTGGATGAAGATGTCACCGGCAGTAGGGACTAGGTCCAGTGCACTATACAACTGGGCCCAGAACTCTTCCTGCTGTCCAGGGTCCTTCAGAGCTGTGATGTTCAGCTGTCTCTGGGAGGGCTTCAGGGTCTTCTGGTGTCTTGGTGCCAGGCAGATGTTCATCACTGAGTACACAAGTCAGTGGTCTGTCCAGCAGTCTTCAGATCCCTTCATGGCCCTCGTGACAAGCACATCCCTCAGGTCTCTACCTCAGATGATGATGTATTCCAAGAGGTGCTAATGCTCCAACCTTGGATACCTCCGTATGGTCTTGAGCCAGTCTTTCTGGCGGAAGACAGTGTTCATCAGGATCAAGCCATGTTGGGTGCATTTGGTCAGGAGCAGAATATCGTTGGCCTTCCCCACACCATTCTTGCCATTAGTTCTGCTCTACATATCTTGGTCATGTCTAACCTGGGTGTTGAAGTCACCCAGGAGAATGATCTTGTCATCTCTGGGGGTGGAGGCAAGGGCATTGTTGAGATCAGAGTAGAACCTTTCCTTGACTTCCTCATTGGAATCCAGAGTGGAGGGTATGCACAAATGGCAGTGGCATGTTGGTTTTGGCTGAAAGTGCGGGTGAAGGGTCATTGACACCCGAAGGGAGTTCAGGATGCACGTCAGCGATCTTGTTCCTGATGGTGAAACCAACTCCATGGATATAGGGGGTCACAGTCTGGTTTCCCTTTCCAGAAGAAGGTATGCCCTCCACTGACCTCCCTCAGCTATCTCTCCCCAGTGAGCTGGGTTTCGCTGAGAGCAGTAATGTTGATGGTGTGCCTCGCTAGCTCCTGAGCCACAACGGCAGTTACGTCTTTCTGGATGATTACTTTTTGGGCTCTCAATGTGCATTCTCTCATTCCAGGTTCTGAAGTTTAGTTTTATCTTATTTCAACCACAGGAATGGTGACCCTGCTGGGTACAGTTTCCCAGTCAGGAGAGATAGGACAGCCTATTTTGGGGGGCACCTTTTCTAGCCCTCTCCCCATCAGGGTAAGCAGAGGGTATCCTAAAAAGGACTGCTCAGTCACAGATGCAGCTGCTGAAGGACACCCGTCCTGACACAGGTGCCTGATGACCATCACGCATCTGCCGCCTCTGTGCCAATTCTTGGCTGGAGGCCTCCAGGTATCACAGCCCTGCCCCAATCACCAATCCTCCATTGCCACAGGGCTTTTGGACCTGATGGAAGCCTGTGTGTGGCATGTTTAGTGTGGGGACTCTGGTGCACAGTTGGGCCCACAGATTCTTGGCGTTTGGTGGCCGAGTTCAGTGGCATGGTGAACCACGATGACTGAGGCCACTTCTCTGTTGCTGCCTTCTTCTGCCTTCACAACCATTGGGACTGCAGCCTTCCTCTACCTGCTCCACCACTGAGGACTTCTTGGATCATTCTTTGTCTGGAACCTCCCCCTCAACCTTGTCACCATGGGTGGCCCTACCAGGACCATGAGCTCCAGATAGCATCACTCTCAGGGTCATTGGAGCACACAATGTGATATACAACTCACACACAATACACACACACATGCACATTTTCCTAGTCCTTTCTTTGTTGTGAGACAGCTGCAGAACTGCTCTGAGCAACACCAAGATCTTTACCTGGCCTTCACTGATCTCACTAAGGACTTTGATTCAATCTACAAAGAGGTCCTATGGAAGATCCTGATAAGATTTGGTTGCTAGCCACAATGTGTTACCATTATTGGATGTGCCAATAACTGTCCTAAGCAATGGCTCAGAAAGGAATCCCTTTATTATTAAAACTGGAGTCAAGCAAGGATGTTCGATTGCATCAACACTCTTCTCCATCTGTATCTCAACTATTCTACATCCCAGTGCTGATAGATTTCAATCTGGAGTCAGCTGGAATGCAGTATGGCATGTATAGGAATCTCTTAACCCAGAGGACATGGGTTCTAAGTCTACCAACAACTGGCACACACCTCAGCAGAGCTGTCTTACAATATTTGTTTAGGTCTATTTTGAAACCAAAAAATAAGGCATGGGTTCCATGAGTTTCAACACAAACTCCAAGTTACCCTCTGTTTTTCCACAATTTGAACACTTTGCAAAGAAGCTGCAGAAGCTTACTGAGGCCTCTTGAAAGAGGCTGTAATTCTCAGTGGTAGGTCTAAATTAATATAATTTAGTGCAAGTAGAAACCCAGTTGAATAATCTTGGTTGATACAGTTTGACATTTCACACTATCTGCATAAATTACAAATAAGCTGGTGGATACAATAAAGGCTTAGTCCTAGCTAGGTAGGATAGCACTTTCAACACACCTAAAGTATGAGATTCAGAATCCCCTTTATCGAAATATTGTTTGGCATATAATGTAGGCAAGTTTATTACTTGATCAAAATGGAAATCAAAGACTAACATTAGACAACAACCTTAGGTGAGGCATTGGGTTAATTTGTCTTTATGCAATATAGTATACAGAAGTCCCACCATGAGAATGTTTTCATCTCTGCCATCCCCTTAGCTGATGTTACTGCCAGAAGGAGGGCTGAGTGATTTCCTAGTGTAAGAATGACCAATAACCAAGGGGAGCAAGATGACCCAGCCATCCTGTTAGTACTAGACCGAAAACCCAAGGAGAGGAAAACTGTAATTAAGAGAGAGATTATATCTTCAACATATAATTTATCTAGCAACTAGGCTTGTGAGTGGCTTTCAACATGAGGATGGAAAGCATGGTTGAGATAGACCATTACAAAGGTTCATAAGGTACATAAGGACGTAAGGCATTCTAATACATTGGATAACTGGGTCTGTTATGGACATAATATAATCAACACTGTTAGATCCATAGTTAATCTCCCACTTTTTTCCTGGACAACTTTCACTGGAATCTCCAGTGTAACTGCCATTCTTTGCTGTAACTTCTTGAAGGTCTTATAAACATATGGCCATGTACTTGATGTTGAAGGTACTACAGTCCTATCAAGAGACAAAGGTGATTACAGATATAGAAATTGCAGGACTATCAATCTATCTGTAACTTCTCTTCACCAGAGCCCCATTCTGACTACAGAATTGTCATTTCAGTTGTCTGTAATGGTCCCATGCCTTTGTAAAAGAGTAAACATGGGCCAAGATTATGTTAGAGAAGCTAGTCTACAGAAGCTGATGCCCAATATGGCCAGGGAGGCTAGTATAGATAAAGGAGAAAAGCCATAGGTGAGCAGGGAGTAGTGTCTTCATTAGAAATTGTATACTTTGATATCCTACACATTCTTTTGGCGGTACAGGGATCAAGTGTCTTGACCCCAAGGAATGAGATGATGATATTTCCTTGCTGTTATCTAAATCAGAGGGACTGGGAGTTCTTACAAAGATTGAGCTAGGGCTCTAAGTATGTGTAGCAGGATGCCACCTCAGCTTTTTCAACCAGGCCTTGGCCCCTTCCCCAAGTGCGTCTCAGCAAGCTTCACTAATATGCAATCTTTAAACCCACTGGCTGTTGCTGCCTAGAATCTCTCTCAACACACTCGGTAATATACAGTCTTTCAATAAAATAAAACAAGTAAACAAAAAACCTATTGTTCTGGACCTTAGGAGGGGTCTGCTGTTGTTTCAGCCTTTCTACCACAAGCTTGCTCTTCTCATAGCCCAGAAATCAGTAAGCAAATGGAAGACAAGGAGAGGGAATGGAGGAGCATGCCTCTGAGTAGAGGAATAAAGTATGGTTCCAGTGTATTTCTTCTTAGAAACTGAAGAATACACTTCAGGTGAATGTACTAGAACTATTTCAACATAGATTTAATCTGTTTTAGAGCTGGAAAACTCTACTCCCTAAAAGGAAGATCTTCCAGTGTTTCTGAAATTCTTTAGGGAAACTGGACCACCCAAAGCCTGAAGGAATACCTCACGATCACCATCATGGCCTTAGATATGCATAGGGAATTGATCAGAGCTTCTATGAATTCTTATTGTTTGTGATGGTAAGAGAGACAGTTTTTCAGAAAATTAAGTTATTGATAAAAGAACAGGGAAAGATCATGTCCTCAAGCTATTGTAGTCTCCTGTTAGGACTAGCCACTGATCAACCAGTTGCCCAAGTACAAGGAGATTAAGATTCCTTTAAATGTGCTTCCACTGTGGCCAAGTATTATGTGAAGACTCACAGAACCCCCTAAGAGCCAGAAGAACAAAACCCAATTGATGATGCTTGTGCTCTATTTTGAATCAAGAACTTCCTGTGGGCTGGGTAGGTAAATATGTGCAAGTATTCATTCTGCAAATCAAAAACCAAGAATCAATCCTGATCTTAGAGAAACAGGGTGCATCTACATATGCAATTAATTTGAAGCAATAAAATCCAGAGCAGTTTGAGCCAGAGTAAACTACTCTTGGGCAGTGTCTACATGTGTACCTGGACAGCAGCAATTTGAGCATGGGGGATCAGCCCCAGGCTCCAGGTGGTGGCATTGGTCAGTGGAGGGCCTAGCTGGGACACAAGGGTACTGAAAGTGTGGGGCTATGTGGCTAGGCAGGAGTCCGTCCTCCTTCTGGTTGGGCTGATCGGGTGCAATTTACACCCATGGTCAGTGTCTACACATGTGTTTAATCACAGTTAATTAACCGGCTGTAAAATAGTACTGTCCCTGACGTTAATTAGTTTATTGGGCTTTACCATATTGCACATGTAGATGGTGACTCTTTACTCTACAACTAATTAGTCTACTCTGCAGTTAAGTGCATATGTAGATGTAGCCACAAGAGAATATGACTGATGTAGTACTGCTGACACAGACTTTCATCCTAGACCCTGGTTAACCCAAGAAGATAAGGTATTAACTGCACACAAAAAAGACATGGAAGTAGCTGAAACTTGAAGTTGCTCCCCTTATGTAAACCTCACAACCACATTTTTAGGATTTAAAGTTCTGTAAAACTATAAGTATGTGAATATAGGTATCAAGCTGAGGGAGGGAAAAAGATCAAGGTAAAAAGTCTTAGGTCTTTTCTGTAGTGAGATTTATCTTCAAATGGGCTATTTTCATCCATAAAAGGTCATCTGGTAAGGAGAACACTCCAGAGAAATCAGGAGATTAGCCAGAAAAAAGAGGGGAGACTGAAAAGAGGGTACATATTATGACTGATGAAGTTAAGACCAAATATGAAAGATAAGATTACCAAAAATAGAATGTTGTATTTCTGATAAAAAATATGGATTGCCCATATAGTATCTGTAGGAGTAAATGCTTAACCTCTAAAACCCCCCACTAAACATTAAAAATTTAAAACCATTTTTCAGCACTGTAGTCCAAATCACACAAAAACTGGACAAATGAATGAGGGACACTAGTAAGTATAACTTGATGCAGAAGCACAGCAAAGGGTAAATAAAAATACCCAGAGCTGAAAGCAAAGTGCATAGAAGTCATCAGTGGCAGATTGCAACAAATGATACTATCAGTCAGGGGAACAGACTTAGAAAATTGCAATGTACATGCACCACCAGAGAGGGATGGAAGGAATGCACTGCCTAGAAAACTACTGGTATATGTGGTCAGAGGGAGACCAAGCATGATAGTGGGAGACTTCAATTGTATAATCCAAGTGGGCAATAAAAAAGGAAAAGGAGGAAATGGAGCTTTAGACAGCTAACCAGTGTTAATAAATATAATAAAAGAAGGGTCACTAAGAGATGTGTGGCCAGGAGAGAAAGTTTTCACTAGAACCGACTCCCATGGAAAGAAACAATCAAGAACCAAACTTTGTGTTTGTAACAAAAGAAATAGGCTGTGCTGCTGCTGATTATTCTATATACAGGAAGTGTATTCCCACCAACATGGCAGCAGATATCATAAGTACAGAGGGAAATCTGTGTGTTCTTCTGGAATGCCAAAAGCAAAAGTTGGCTAGAGCTGAACAAAGCAAGAGATAGGGGAAAGGGGACTGCCTGACTTGGAATTTTTCATATACGTGAAATACATAAGTGTGATACACAAGGGAGTAATGGAGGGAGAAGGGAAAGCAGCAGGTATCATCCAATTTCACACACCTGCAATTTTGAAGAAATGGGGAGTATGTCAGACCTCTTTGAAGAGTCCATTGGAGTAGCAACCACCAATTGATTACATCCGGCTGGAAGAATTCATGCAGAGGTACAAAAAAGGGAAGGTAGGGCTGGAGGTCCTGAAAGTTCATAAGAAATTGATGAAAGTGTTAAGGGAGAGAAGCAGGATGGTGCCAGTGGGAAACATCACAGAAGGACAAGTGAAGAAGGTTTGGGGAGCAGTGGTGGGTAAACAAGTAAAAGGCAAACATATTGACCTAGCATGGATGGTTGTAAGAAATATCTTGCTGGGGAAAGAGTTGCAACACAGATGGGTCTTGATGAGTTCATCAAGGTGCCCAAGGGAGAGGTGCAGGGAAAAAGAAACAGTGGGACACGTGTGGGACATATGCAAAGGGGATGTGGGAAAGAGTCCACAGCTTTCTGTGCATCACCAAAATAAACCTGTCATTAGCATGGGAGATGGTGCTATATGGACTCATACCAAAGGGACTGGAGGAAACGCTATTAAGGACTTTATTAGCTTGTGTTGAAACTAGTTTATGGAAAGGAAGAAACCTATGGGTGTTTTAGGGCTTGGCATTCACTGAAAGAGTGCCTGAAGCTGGGGCTGCCTGAACTGAAATAGTGCATTGATCATGACAAGGAAGAGATCAGAGAGGAAGAGGCAGAGAAGTGGAGGAAAAAGAACTGGGCACACTTGTTTCACTGAACCAACAAAGAGGACTGATGGGAGAGGCTGAGAGGTTCAGGTGATTACTAAGGAAAGTTTTTCATGGGATTCTGTATGAAGAAAAAGATTTCTATGAAGTTTTGCTTTTTTTTTCTTTTGTGGGAAGTTGGTGTAGGTTTTTAGGGTTTAATATATGTAGTTGTACTTTTTTATATGTTGTGAGTTCTGTGATATGAAGTCTTGGTAAAATAAAAATGCTCAATATGTCTAAAAAAAGTTTCTCATCAGCATGATGGCCCAATATGGGCCATGTGTTTTATAGTCAAGTTCAGTGTTGGTCACATTTAATCAGTTTCATAGTTGGATTCTCTGTAGTGAGATTTGTATGCAATTATAGGACAAGGGACTTTTTCCAAGATGCCAACTGGAGGGGGGGTGCTTTTCTTTTCTTTGAGTAAATACAGTATTTTATTTTTGTATTTTTTTAGTCAGCTCAAATAGCTTGGCTTATGTTTTGGCTCAGAGAGCCAAACATGACCTTGTGGCTTGGCCCTGTCTGCAAACTCTACACTGTGCACATTTATAGGCAGGGTGAATCTCGTTTCTGAAAAATTGTAAAACAAATGGCAAATATAAGGCGTATCAAACCCATTTTGTGATGGTAATGGGTTATTACTGGGTAAAGAAAGGTAGATAAGCAGGTAAACAGCATCCTTGTGCCATATTGGTTTCAAAATTGACTAAAAGTCAAGCTGAGAAAACTTTCCTGTAGATGAAGCCTCCTCGCCTTCTTACACAACTGTGGATTTTTATCTTTAAAAAATGACATCCTGGAAAACAAGTTAGAAAACACTCAACAAGATTCTCTCTCTACAGTACAATCTCACCAAGTTTTACATCCTCTGCTTGGGATTGTTAAAAATTCCTCTTAGGCTAATCAGTAACCTGAAAGGTCCCTTTCCTGCCTTCTGTTCCCTCCTGAAACTTTGAGTTTGCGTGCAAGTATAGGAACTAAGACTTTGCTAGATGAAAATAAAGGAATTCAGTGCCTAAAATGGGACTTAGGTAAAACTTAGACTCAAGTTAAAATGCCTACTATCTCCTCACTCTCCAGTCCCTGGTTGAAAAGCAAAAAGTAGTACTGTCCCACCTATCCTGCTCAAGGTGAGGGTCAAGGACTTCCTTGGCATGCTTTGTGTCCTCTTTCAGCTCATATATGTGCTGATAGGCACCAGCATAGCAGCCTAGGGCACTATAACCAAAGGCCCTGGAAAGGTGCATCCACCCCTCCCTCCCCCCACATACCCCCTTGAGATGTGCTACCTGCTCTGCTGGTCAGATAGAATGGTCTGGTTTGGTTACATCAGTGATATCAGAGCTCTCATGGCCAAGTGGCTGGCAGATCTCTTAAACGGGTGCTCCCAAATAGAAGGATGGACCTCACCAAAATCATCCCATCTCTCCTGTACCTGATTTTCAGCCATGGTAGGGGTAGAAACCAGGGGGGTTGCAATATAGCAGAACCCTATCAAGTCCCCTCCCACCAGAATCCATGACAGTTCCTCATAGTAGACACAAGATGC
>NW_017729022.1:72387526-72390206 GCF_001723915.1 Gavialis gangeticus
CACCCCTAACTACCACACACATCCCCCACTGCCTGCACCCGCCCCAACACACACAATCACAGACCTTCTTATATCATGCTTTTGGCCTTCCTGTGGCACTGACAAAAACTGTGGTTATGCTCTCCAAGCAGACATTTTAAATGCGACATGCCTGTGGATAGCTTCGTTGTAGCGGCTCATCCAAAGCGAGCACTGAGTTTTCTCATTGCCTCAGACAGCAGGAAGGTCCATTGCCACTACCCACCTCATGAACGTGGCAAAAGAGGGCAGTGTTGATATTCTGAGTTCAGGCTGCTTTCAACATGCTCCAGAAAGCCCTTGCCACTACACTATTACAGCAGAGGCCAACATTTCTGGGATGGTGTCCAGAAAAAGTGGGGACAGAAGTCACATGCCAGCCAGATACTGTGATCCCAAAGCAGTGGAGTTTGGCATAAGTCACAAAAGTGACTCCATGTAGGAAGGAGTGAGAAGTGGAGCATTATGGGATGCCACAGGACCAATCAGTTGTTTATTACACTCTGCTGAAGGATAGAAATGTAACAGAAACAATATCACAGTGAAACAATTGAAAAACTGTCCTATTTCTTTCAGGGTCATTTTTAACCAGAAAGCCCTTTGTGAAGCAAAAAAGTCCTCATCAGGCACTGCATACTCACTTTTTGGAACACTTTAAAGTCACTTGGAGTACTTCTAATGTTATGTCTGTCCATGCCCTGAATCTATAATAAATTATGTCCCAGAAGAATTCCAACAAATTGTATGGTATCCCATCTATGAACTCTCTCAAACCCTGCTTTGAAACTGTACAACTATACAGAAAAGTTAAAGAGGGCATGGTCCAGTATCTTAATGGTTAGTAGGGCTGGGCAAGGCTTTGGTCCCCGATTCAATTCGGCAGAGATTTGGCCCGATTCCGTGGCCGAATCTCCAAAGCAAATCAGAGGACCCTTTAATCTCTCCAAATCGAATTGGAACCCTCCAAATCGATTCAGACAAATTCGGACATAGACACAGCTTTAAACATTTTTTCTACATATCTCTAGGTAGCAGGGGCTCGTGAATGCTGCGATGCTGGGGCATATGAAGCATCCCACAGGAATGCGGGGGGGGAGACCCCAGTGTGCTTGGCAGCAGACCCAGAAGTAGACCAAAAGCACTTGCAGGTCCCTCAGCTCGGTGATTGGTGCCTCCTAGGTCTGGGGCAGGGCACCCAGAGTCCCCCTGTGGTCGACTGCCAAGCCAGGGAGGGTCGCAGGGTCCCCCGCCCCATGCGCTCCCTGGCAGACCCAGAAGTGGACCAGAAGTACTTCTGGTCCACTTCTGGGTTCGCTGCTGAGCACATGGAGGGCCCCCACGCTTCTGTGGGATGATCCATCTGTCCCAGCATCGCAGCAATCACAAGCCACACCTGCTAGCTCAAGATATGTAGAAAAAACATTTAAAGCTGTATCTATGTCGGAATCACTGATTCTCTGAATCAGCATCGAATCTTCAGATTCAGATTTAGCTAAATCGAATCAGGGACAGTGATCTGAATCAACGAATTGAATCAATGTCCCCAATTTGGGCCAAATCTGAATTGAATAGGGCCCGCTTTGCACACCCCTAATGGTTAGGACCCTTAGATGTTGGGGGAGAGGGGGGAGGTAGTGACCTGACTTAAAGTCCCTAGTTCCAGTACTATTTCATCAATTGTAGCCACTGACTGATAAAATGCTTACCTTGAAAGAAAATGTATATGTGTCTAACCTTAGGACACTGATCTGGGCTGCAGGTCACAAAACTACTGAAGTGCCTTCCTGCAGCCCTGAGGCATCTCAGCTCTAGAGAACAGGATTTCAAACACATTCCCAGTCCTTCCCATTTCCTAAGGTCTTGCTGTTGGCCACTTCTCACTAAGTATTTTGCCTGCTTGGTTCTCATTCTGTGGTGGCGCTAATGCTCCTCATGTACAGTAAATGGAGCTTATGTGCCTTGTTCAACATCTGAATTTCACTTTGGGGGTCAAACTAGTAGAATTTTTAGCATCTAACTTTAAAACATCTACATATTTTATTGGAGCTAGCTCATATAAACTCTTCAGTACTGACCAAAACACATCCAGATGTATAATGAGCAATCACACGACTTTTCTTTTACACTGTCATGTATTATCTAAGTAAAGAATCATAGCAAAATTCACAGCTGACAATTAAGACATTAACTAAATAATACTTTACATAACCTATACTTAAAATGATCACATTTATTGATGAGCTGGGTCTTTCAGGCAGAAAATGTGATAGATTTTTTTTTTAAGGAGTCTATATTTTTATGATCACTAATAGCTCTAGTTATACATGTCAAGATAGGGACATACAAATACATTATTTCAGGATACTTGATGTGCTAAGCATTTCAGCTGCTTGCAGACATTACAAAAAAAAGAAAGAAAGAAACAGTGCTTTATTTTAAACTCCATGTGCTCCTGAGCCAAGCCCCAGACATGCCCAAAAGAGGCAGTGCATTAGTTGGACCCAGCTCACCTGAATTCTGTATAGATCAGGCACTTTAGTGGACCTTTTTTCTAACAGCTGATTGAATCAGCTATTAGTTAAAGCACCAAAAAGTCCTGCTGAAGCATCCAGTGCTGCTTCCTCCAGTAAAGCATGGTTTTTGTTTTGGGGTTGTTTTTTTT
>NW_017729022.1:72390410-72393378 GCF_001723915.1 Gavialis gangeticus
GGGGGGGGGGGTTGTTTTGTTTTTTAATGTCTGGTAAGCTCCACATCTTTACATCTCCACAGAGCCATTAAGAAATCCCTCCTTGTTACCTCTACCCTGTTGTAACATTATACAAATGAACAAATGCATTAAAGGTTTTTTTAATTAAACTTTTGAACCTGGAGACACAGGGTCTCAAATTGGACTGACAGCTGAATATCCTTTAATTTTATCAATTGTTGCCTGTGTATGACTGGAATATAAACATCTGAACAAAAGACAGAAGATCTAACAAAAAAAAATCTTGCAACTATCTACCTCTAACATTTTAAAAATATTATCAGTGTTAAATTTCTATATTTTTGCTGCTAAAATCTTATGTACAGGAACAAGAAAAATAAGCACATCTTTTTGAGATTATATAATTGAAAACAATCTTAAAGTCAAGCTAATTGAAGAGAGTCATGGGGACAGTATAAATAGATGCATATAAGGTCGTTCAGCTATTTGCAAATTTAGTACAATTATACCTAACTTAAGAGCTCAAAACACACTTTGTATGGAGCACTTTTCATAAGGCTCAGTTTTATCCAGAGTAAGGTACCATACCAGAATCTAGATGATAGACAATAAAATGAGAAATGCTTGCCTTATAAAATTACTTGTTTTTTATTTTTTTTAAATACACAAACACACACATTTCCTTTCTGATTTTATACATCAGAAAGGAAATATTAAATGTAATACTGATCAATTGTAGCACTGAAATTCATAAAACCATGATTTATATTAGACAGGGCATTAGCAAAAGGAATAGGGAATACAGGAAAAATCTAAAGACAAAAGGAAGATTCAGCTGAAAGAGTATTATAGAAATGATCACTGAACAGATGTATTTGCACTATATTCTAAATTCAGTAATAATTTTCTTTTACATTTAAAATTAATTGAATAGTCCATTGCACTGTACCTTTTTCATTCTCAAAAAATCCTAAAAAACAGAAATGAACATCTGTTGTTTATTGTTCAACAGCAGACAGTGCTCATTAAACTCAAAAGTTCAGGCATGAAAATTGAAGAGTAAATAAACTAACTATTAAAACTAAAGTTTAGCAACTATTTAATTTTTATTGAAATGCAAATAGAGCAAAAGGTAAGTTCCAGACATGTTAAAATGTCACCAACCACATTTTATTTACTTATGCATGTCGCATCAGATTTCAGAGGAAGAAGTCCGAGTTTCATGGTAACAAGATTCCATGGAAAAGCCGGAAGAATAACTTAGAATAGCTGTCAATGGCTCGTGTGAGCAGCACTAAGTTAATATTAACCATGGAAAGAAAAGGCCAGTTTGATAAGGACAAATGTTGTTGGTTATTTATAAGTAGTACCATTGTTATTATACAGAACAGTTACAATTTTTTCTAGAACTGGAACATTTCAAGGCCAAAGGAAAAAATATACTTTCTATTAGATTGCTAGTTAACCCAGATACAGAGATATACACACTGAGTTTGAGGCTGCTGTCCTAAATGGCCATAGCACCAAGTAGAAGTAAACCATGCATTCTGTAGGATCTATAATGACCACATTTTGCAATGCTATCTAATTTTATATACATATGTAGCAACAGAACTCTTTAGTAATACTATTTGGAAATTCTAATTGGCGACAGCCAATTTGGGGGGGGGGGCATGCCCCCCACCCCCCTGCTACACATCGCTTATGTCCTCAACCAGCTAGAAGTCACAGTTGGTTTTGTCCTGATTAGGCCTGATTTTTGAGCTGTCCTTGACTGGCAACACACTGATACAGGACATGCCAGTAATGATGCTGCATAGCAATCCAAGGAGTGCAAAGCCGCATGGGCACCGTTCTGCAGTCTCCACCTCACTCTGTATTAGCAACAATGTAGAACAGATGTCGGCAGCCTTTTGCTGGCATGGGCCAGAGTTTACAAACCAGCTAGTCACTGCAGGCTAAAAGTCTGTGCCTCACCCTCTCCAAGTGGCTGGCTGCTAGATTCCCAGCCCTTTTGCAGTAAGGGGAAGCTCAAACACTTCTGCAGTGAAGAGTACTAGAGAGTGAAGGGGTGCTGTAGTACTGGCAAAGGTAATGCATAGTTAACCTTCCACTTAAGCTGCTGGAGAGGAGAGATCTTGACTTTATGCCCACTTTATGGAAATGGGAGACTCTTCTCTAGTTGGCTCCTCCAGCCATATGGCTTGAGGGCAAGCGAAACTTGGGGGCATCCAAACCCCAAGCCTCTATGATTGGGCCTGCATGTAGGATGCCCACCAAAGGATTTGGGAACATCTGAACCCCAGATGAGGGTGGAGGATATCTGCTGGTAGTACAACCACTTATGGTTCTGGACCGACTCATGGATTTAGAATTGATTTGGCCGATTTGTCTTGGACCGTGGAAAATTTAAAAAAAAAAAGGGGGGGGGTGATGTTGAACAGTTAGCCAAGAAGGCGGCAGCAGTCTCATTTTAGACTGTCTGGATCTGAAAGAAAACAAGCATTCACTGAATTGGCAACACAACCATGGTTCTCAGATAACAGCCACATCACAATGCTAAGTGATATTATCCAAATAATATCACAGAAGGTAGTAAAGTGCCCCTTCCAATATAGAGATAAGTATTTTTTTTGTGTTTTCTTCAGGATGCTCAAACACAAGATGGTTTCTCTGCCCCAGTGATACAAGGACTGTAGACCCAGAATTTTATAAACTTGCTTCAGAGCTATTTTTGTTTTGACTCAAAATATTATTACAAAACAAACAAAAAACAGAAAAAAAAAATTAATTGTTTAAAATAAGCTTTCTTGCACCTCTGCTTACATTTCCTCAATTTGGTCAGAACAAAAATATGAAAACCGAATGATGGATTTAAAAAAAAACAACAACTTTAAAACAAAAAATAAAAAAAGCCTTTACCCACGAGACTGAGCAAATAGACAATTCATAAGCTAGCCTGGGCACT
>NW_017729022.1:72398378-72414877 GCF_001723915.1 Gavialis gangeticus
GAAAGAATAAAAGCCAACAAAAAAAAAATTAATAAAACAAAAAATAAAAAAAGCCTTTACCCACGAGACTGAGCAAATAGACAATTCATAAGCTAGCCTGGGCACTACTAATAGTGCAACTGTGGCAGTACAGAATGAAAAACTCACCTAAAAAAAACCCAAAACCCAACAACTTTTTTATACCAAGACGGTTATTTCACACCAAGTTACACTATGTGGTAGCTACACTGGTATTCATATCCAAGTTAATTAATATGTAATAGCTAAGTAAGTCTACATGTGACTGCAGTCTAGACAGACTTCCAGACAAAATCTAAATCTCTCTTTCAGACCGATTCAAACCTTGAGTCCTTCACAAGCTCCAGTCTCCAGCCCAAATACAAACTGGTCCTTATTTTGAGGGCCCTTCATAAGTTATTTTCTCCCATTTTATCCAGCCTTTAAGCCCTCATTGTCATGTTCATTTTTTACTGAAAATGCAATGGCTGTCTCCATATTATCCACTTGCCTGCTTCTTTCATAGGCACTTTGGTATCTACTTTCATACTGCAGCTTAACCACACAAAACCTTCCTCCAATTTGCAAAGCCACTTCAGAAGTCTTGCAAGACAAATTCCCACCATTAAACATGCTAAACTGCCCAGCAGTGCCTAGGCCAGTGACCTATTCATTATCATCTTGTCCTTTTAAACCAGTGATCCTCAACCAAGGTTCCCTCAGATCCTTTGAACGATGCTGCAAGATGTGAGGAGATAAGCAGATGAATTAAACACCAAGCACAGAGTCAAGCTTGCCTCTGCCTGGATGATTCCCCACCCTCACTGCCCAGCCTTTCTGCAAGGAAGTAAGACCTGTAATATATAAATTAGTTTTGGAAATTGGGTGTCACTCAATTCAAAAAAGTTACGGAGGGGTGTCTTAAGTCGAATGAAGAGTGCCTCAAATACAGTGAGTGATGCCTCAATTCAAAAAAGGTCACAAACCACTGATTGAAACAAAGCAGCATAAAACCTTATTTTAACCTGAATAATGTATGTAAACTTGTGTTCCTGATAATCAGCTCTTATCTTACCCAGGTCCTACTTTATTCTGTTCTACATTCACTTGTCAGATCTTGTCTTTATTTTGATTGTAAACTTCTGGGGGCAGGATCTCTCATCTTAAGCGTATACAGCACTTACAAAATGGGAACCAGCCCACCAAAAATGGGAACCAGCCTAAACCAAGCAGACCTCTTGGCGCCACTAAACAACCACTAAGAGAGATCAATAGTAATTAAAGCAAAACACAAGGGCTGATATTTTCTAAAGTACCCTTACACGTAAGTAAATGAACTGGCATTTAATCAGGCTCTTAAGTGGAAAAAATCATGCATTTTTCAGAAGTGTAACTGAAGTGGACATAAGGAAAATCTGCATAATGGTGTTGGTAAGACCACTATGTGCACAGAGTAGTTAAAACAGAACACCTAACACAATGTAAATCATATCTAAACAGATATGAACAGGTCCAGATGTCTCCCTGGTACCAACCCAGTGCTGGAAAGGCTGCCAATGGATTATCTCAGATGCCACCTACCCCTAAGTAAAAAAAATATAGTGCAAGAAAGAACCGTAACTGTTTGATGCAAAAGTAACTTTTACCTAAATTATGAGGATACATAAAAAGGTATGTTAAAAAGAAAGTTAGACAAGATGAAAAGGACAGTGCTCACTCTGTGCTTAGTTGGCTGCTTGGGCCAGGTTCCTGACAGTCTAGGAAGGTTCTCCTACTAGCTGGATGCCTATACACACACACACAGATACTTCTGGAATGAGAAGAAATATTGGAGCCAGAACCAGTGCAGAGATAAACCGCCATACTATACAGCTGGTCCTGATGTCACTTTATTTTGTTTTATTAAAAGGATATGCTAAGATTGGGGAGGTTCCATGCACTTTTCCCACAGGGGACACAACACTGCTCCAGTAGGATAATATGGAAAAAGCCCTAAAAATAATAACAACAACAAATCCTCCCTTATAGCATTATCCTGTTTCTGAACAAAATACTTTATTATAGGGTTCTACCTTTTGAAAAAAATCAATTCTATTTGAAAATATAGTAGAGAAAATTAAGTAAAACTTGAATTTGTTTGTTTAGAGGAAGAGAGAAGGGGCAAGAATGTTTGATACATCCAAAATGACAGAACATCTGAATATATGATGCTAGTGTTTGGGATACTGTTCTCCTTTCAGTTTCAATGTCTAACAAGTGTAACAAAGGCATCAGTGAGGATTTCTAAATGATATCTTTATATAAAGGTATCATATATACTGTACACAAAAATTCATTATAGGTTTCAGCTTTACCTCTGTTAAGCCAATGATAATGTAAAGTCATTGCCAATTGTTAAAATTTTCAATTACGTCATTTAAAAGTAATTTTAAAAAGTCAGTTCTACTTTAAAATAATATACTAATCTTTAAAACAAAATTATTCTACGGATGGTCTCTCTCATGTGCAAATTAGTTCTTTTCTAAAACTACTTAAGTGGAAATTAAGGCCTGCTTTAATCAGGACCATAAATTGAGATTATATCCTGTGAATTTTGTTAAATTGATCCATTAAAAGAAACTACTAATCTGTACTGCCCTAAAAGTCTACAAAGAAACTAATTATCCATGTTAAAAAAAATATATACTTAAGTAGCATATGGCACTACAAGTACTATACAAAAGGTTATCCTCTTTATTATGAGTCACTCATAAAGGATGAACTCATAAGCCACTGAAGTGGTTTCTATTCACTCTGTGAAATATATAAGGATAGGCATAGCTGGAGACCATGTTAATTTGCAAGGGAAACCCTCCTTAATTCTCTGAAACCATTTAACTTCTATGCCAACTTTAAGCAACTAAGAATGTGTTTCTCATCCTACATGTTAATACTAACTTTCTCTCTTCTTTCCCAAGGTTTTCTATTTTCAGTTTCAAAGTCTCTGCAGAAGGCAGATGATGACGACATGCTACTAAACACCTTCACTCTAGGAAAATCGCTGCGGAATGGAGATAAAACAGAGAAAACACGGGGTACACCTTCTCTTGAGCACTATAAGATGGAAGATGCTAGTTTTCAGGATGAAGGGGAAGACAGAAACCCAAAGTTCTTTGTGAGTTTCCATTTCTTAATCAACTCCAAAATGTAAATAAAGACTCATTTTAAGAGATAAATACTTTTCACTTATAAAGGATGCTTTGGCGGATAATTGCAATTACTCATTTCTGCAACTTAGTGTATGTTCATAGGCTAATTTTTAATTGCATGCATCTAATATTAGGCATACTAATCTGTATTTGGGTAACAAAAGGTAACTTATTCTAAAAAGATATGTAGGTGATCAGGACTATGTGTATGTCAGGGAATGGAATTCAGCTTACTTTATGTAGTTTCTCTTTTTCTTTCTTTTTTATTTTTTAATAATGCTTTTTTTGGTCTCAGCCAGTTGGTATATATGAAGGAGGTTTACAACCATAATAAACAATTAGGTTGATTATACATATTCTTTTAACTTGCTTTTTAAAATACAACAGTATTCAATTAACATCTATTGTATGATGATGTTTACTTTTTAAAGATCATCTTCAGTTGCACTACTTACTTTCTTGATGAAGACGAAGCACAATGGTAACAGTCTTTAAAATTTTAATCAGTCCTTTTAAAATCCAGAATATAGGTTCCAAACATAATTTCATAAGCCACAGTCTGCCGCTGAACCTGGCTATAAAACAGCTACCTTATCTTGCCCTGAAGGGTTCAGTAGCTTTTCCAGCTGACACCGAAATAAAGAATACTGAATCAATACAGGAAAGGAGAGAGGTTGGTGATGAGGAAAATTCTGCTAAGTTTCCTATAGGAAGGAGAGATTTTGACAGTAAGTATACTTGCACTTTGCCTTTGACATAATGCAGTATATGTTTAGTTGAATAAGATTATACTTGCAAATGTTTGAAAAAGGAAATTTGGAAATTATGTGCCAGTGTTTATCAATGTACAATGTGTTAATAGAATATAATGAAATTAAATATTTAGTTGGACTATTTCAGGTATATTTATTTGGTAAAAATTAATGGTCTTGCTAGATGTCACTATAATACATCCTAATTTTTACAATTTAAACTTTTGGAGGTTTTTTTTCTTTTTCAGTACTCAGGTGTATGTTGGGAAGAGTCTATCGACCTTGTTGGCAAGTCTGAAAATTGCTGGCCAGCCTCACCTTCCTTGAAGAAGATTAAATTATTTGGTTGCCAGTTTAATGAAACTTGAAGTTATTGTGTTTTGGTATTGTTATACACTTAAATCTAAGTACTACTCTCTGTATTTCAAGGTGAGGGAAACTTTATCAATCATCATTAAGTAACCTAGTTGAAAAATTATGCGGTATCATTATTAAAACAGAAAATTCTGCATAATTCAGATTTGTAGATATATTTGTCTAACAGTATACATATGCTATTCACATTACCATACACAATGAAGTCAAGGTATTTGTGCATCTGTTGTCTTGTTCTTGCAAAACTAACCATGTTTGTTATGTAATAGTAAAACAATTATATATGTCAAAATAAAAATAAGATTCATAATCTAAAAAAATGTGTTAATTTTGCCTGACCAGCAATCAATTTAGTCTTGGCAGTAGTTTTGTTGCTTTTTCCTGCTCTATCCAATTTGCTGTCCAATTTCTTCTGAGGGTTGTTTGAAGTCTTAGGTCTCTTAATATTTGTATCCTGAGATGGTTCATTGTCATTATTACAGATGACTTCTTTATTCAGCTCCACCTGTTTCCTCTTTGTGCTCTTGTTTCTTAGCTGACAGCTCAGCTTTGCATCTTCTTTTTTACTTTTACTTCCATTCTGGTGAATATTTTCAGATTTAGTTCCAAATGCTTGTCTTTCAAAATCTGAATTCATACCTTCAGCCATATAGGAGAATAAACATATTTAAGGAAAGGAAAAAAAGTTAATTTTGATAGTCTTGTGATTAAAATGACATAAGCCATGAATGTTTAATAATATATAAATAAATATATAAAAACAGTCTAACTATTCACTAACCCCTGTAAAATATCAGCAATGAAAATGTTACTGTTAATTTTAAAATTACATTTCATATGCATAAACATAACTTCTGAACCTTTGGGAAGCAAATACATAAATTCTAAAATGTTGGAAAAAACATATTAAGATCTTAATTGTAATTTACATAATTCATACCTTATATATGTAGTAACCTAAAAGAATATTTTGAAGCCAAAATGGTTGTATTGATCGTACAACGTGCAAAGCTATTAAACCCTCAGTTTATTTTACTTTAACAAAAGCTTGAAGTTGTAGTATTTAAATAATAACAAAGTGGTACATCACTTGAAAAAAATCAGGCATGAAATTTTCTCAGTCAGTCAGTTCTACTTCAATTTACCTGCAAGAGGTGCATCTTTTAGAGGGAGAGCGGGGTCTTGTTTTTGTGTTGGGTGTACGCAAGCTGGGCTTTCACTGCTACTGAAAAACTGCAGACTCTTCTTCTTAGTCAAGTCATCTTTATATGTACATGCAAACTGAGACCTGATTAAGGGTTGTTTCATCTGTTAGGGATGAACAAAATTAGCCTTCATCCTTAAAATTCATTTAGGAAGTTATTCTGAATGGCTGTAGTGATAGTAGTATAATCTCCCCTCACCTTATTTATAATATGAAAAAAATTAAAACATCCTTACTTAAGGTGAAACACAGCATTAATGTACAAATAACAATATATTATAACTAATTTTAAAAAGCCTTAACAGTAAAATTCAGGTACTACAAAATGGTTGGTTTGATTTGTATACCAATCTCTCTTTTTAACAAGAGTCGTATTTGATCACATTAAAAGCCCAGTATAAACTTTCCTGTCCTAGGTTTTTCTTTTGTCTTGATATTTAGTAGCATCTGTTTACTATTTTGAGCAGCTGTCATGGTGACTATATCCGTCTAATGTCAAATCAACCCTTAAACAGAGCATTTGAAAAGTGGGTTCATCATCATATACAGTAGCATAACTAAGGGAGGGTAAGCAGGGCACCAGCCCTGGACACCAATTTAAATAGGACCCTAGAATGACTGTACCGAGGCAGGCCATATTGCAGCAGCAGCTGAGGTTACTTAGTACACGCTTCCCCTCCAGCATTTCAGGACACTAAAATTGCTAGTTACACCTTTGTTTACAAGTCGCTTTCATTAGTCTGAGCCTCCCAATCAAACTGAACCATGTCAAATGTGAAGTACAAGACAGTGCCCAGGAAGAAATCAGACAAAAGGTAATCTAGTATAAAGCTGAGCAAAATATACAATGTTTGATATTCTACCTTTATTAGATGAATTTCAAAATTTACAATCCTTCACAAAAAAAACCCTAAAAAAAATAAATCAAGGAATCTCCCTATAAAGGATTACGGTCAAAGGACTTTTCCAGCTGTTGTGTCACAAGTCATAAATGTCCTAGGGAAAGGGGGAGAAAGATCTGCATATCCTTATGAGAATTCGGCAGTACTCCAGAACACTATCTTATCTATCTGCAGTATACAGAGACAAATGAATTCCATCATGTAAACTAGACACCTGGCTAAATAGTTCAGCTGAATCAAATCAACTCTGAAAGCTAAATAAAAACAGCAATATGAACTCAATTACTCCAAATCAAGTTTGTTTTGTTTTTACCAACATGTGTTTCTTTTTCTGCATGTAACACTACCAAATCAACCTGAAATTTGAGTCAAGCTTTGTCTTGGTTCATTTGTCACCACTAATATAGATTCCACGGAGCAAATGCTGTCCTCCGTTGCATCTGTTTAATTAAGCAGACTTCAAAAGGAATAGAAAAGTATAGATAAGAACAAATGCTGGGGAGGTCTTGAACAGCCCTTACCTCTCTTTGCTGTGCTGGGTGTGTTACTACATTCCTCCTCACAGATACTCTGATCCCTGAAGCAATTCAATCTAAATCACAATACTTTGCATGCAAGAGAACTGGATTGTGAAGGATAGTTTAAAAGTAGATGCACAGGCCAGTGATCAACTCAATGCTAATAACGTGACTCTAGGAAAGAGAAATGGTCACTGACCATAACAATTTCCCTGCTCCCTACTGAATTGGCCAAAAGATTCTCACCACAGACGAATGGATGGGAATATAGAAATCTGAACCTGAACTGCATAAAACTCCTCCACAAAGGCAGAGGGGTGGAAGTGTGGAACTTGCCTCAAACCCTGGAGACGGATTGTGAGGGCCCTGAAACCTCTCCACCCAACAGTGAGTTATGTTTGTGTATTTTGTGCTGTATGTAGCTGCTCTTGTTAATATTACCCAATTGAAAATATCCCAATAAACAGGTGTATAGTTTGGAAGAACTTGCTTTGGCTTCTCTTGCACTTCTCCAGATAAATAAAAGCCCCTAGAGACATCCTGGGTGCAATGATAATTACTCTATGCTAGGACTTCTGGTTTAACAGCCTTATTGCTCCACAAATCATAAACAGACCCAGATGACTTTTGGCTAAGTTGGTGCTGCACTACTGATTCCAAAGAACAAAAAAGTTAATCCCCACTAGAGGAAATACTGCTTTTCAATACTCAAAAGGGACTAGATCTGTTTGGGTGCTTTTACATACATTTTTCAGAGTAGAATGGCACTTAATGTGCATTTGCCCTGTAAAAACTGATCTTGGGCAGTTCTACTGTTCTTTTTCACATGTAGATTTCCATAGTTCAAATTAGCTGCACCTTTTTCTCTTTGGACACCTCTTCCAAAAGAGCGACACAGTGCATGTATTTCCCTCAGGCCATAATTTCAAAATTTACCTGGCTTCTGGACTGGGTCTTTAGGTTGCTTTATTCCCTGTTCACACTGTTTCCTTTGTCTGTCAATGTCAAAGCCAGCTGACTCATATTTCCCTCAGAAGCTGTGATCCATATGACTGTAGAATAAGTCTAAAGAGCACAATTAAGGACTGAGCAGAGATACCCAAGTGAACCAGTAATACAGTATAGCCACATTACAATGACACTCCTCCCAGGTTAGTTAGAGCTGTAGAGAAGAATGTTATATTCATCTAGGTAGAGCACTATGCTACTGCATAGCTACTCGGGCTGTGCAAAGCTTTGGTCCCCGATTTGATTCAGCGGAGATTCAGCCCAATTCGGTGGCTGAATCTCCAAATCCAAACTGAATCAGAGGACCCTTTAATCTCTCCAAATCAAATCAGAATCCTCCGAATTGATTCAGAGACATTTGGACATAGACACAACTTTAAATGTTTTTTCTATATACTTCTAGGTAGCAGGTGGCTTATGAGTGCTGCAATGCTGGGGGTGCATGGAGTGTCCCACAGAAGCGCGGGTGGTTTCCCAGCACATTTGGCAGCAGACCTAGAAGTGGACCAGAAGCACTTCTGGTCCATTTCCAGCTCTGCTGGGGAATGCGCTGGAAAGCAACACCCCACCCCCCCCGGTGACTGGTGCCTCCTGGGTCTGAGGGGAGGGGGCACCTGGGGTCCTCCTGTGGCCAACTGCCAAGCCAGGGAGGCATGGGGGGGGGGGCCCCAGCATGCTCCCCAGCAGACCCAGAAGTGGATCAGAAGTACTTCTGGTCCACTTCTGGGTTCGCCACCAAGCACATGGAAGGCCTCTCCACATTCCTATGGGGCACTCCATGCACCCCAGCACTCACAAGCTGCACCTGCTACCTCAAGGTATGTAGAAAAAAACATTTAAAGCTGTGTCTATGTCCAAATTGCTGATTCTCTGAATTAGCATCGAATCTTCAGATTCAGCTGAATTGAATCAGGGACCACGATCTGAATCAACTCGAATCACTGTCCCCAATTCGGACCGAATCCAAATCGAATAGGACCTGCTTCGCACACCCCTAATAGCTACTGTTTCTGGAATTCCAGCTAGCTTGGGTCTCTCTCCTCAGAACTGTACTGTGCCATATAGACAACTCCACAGTGACACCAAGTAGATTTTGAAAGTCTGATTTATTCACAGAAAGATTAGGGATTATAGGAAGTTAGGGCTGGAGGTGATCACATGAAGTTATCTAGTCCAGCCCCCTACTCAAGATAAAATAATCCCCAAGTAAGCCATCCTAGTCAAGAATCTACTTACCTGCTCTTGAAAATTTCCAGGGACAGTGAATCTACAACCTGTCTAGGTAAATAGACTCCTACAAAAGACCCTGTCTCTACCTTTCTCTGTCTGATGTCTTAAGAGCTCTAAAATTCAGCCTAAATTTATGCTGTGGGTTTGCTGGACAACTGAAGTTCCAGGATAAGTATCCCTACATGGAGCTGTTCAGGAATGGCTATCACACTTTTAAATTAATGCCTTAATCAGAAACAATATGGCAGGGTACACAGGGGCACTCAACAATTAATTCAAACTAGCTAAGTGTGATTTTTAAGCTAGATAAATTAACTTCTTTTAAGTTTATCCATAACCTGTTCCTCCTCTATTTTAGAATCCACCTGATAAGCTACTTGACAGCAGTTTTCATTTAGCTCTCACCCATACATAATTAGAATACTAGGAAGTACTACCACAGCCCTAAAAACAGCCTTAACTCTACACTTCTTATAAAATGTATTCTTTAAAAAACAGATGTAATGGAAATTTTCAGTAATATTAAAGACATTCTTCTAAATGATGTGGATAACAACATCTTGCAATAACTATGGCCAGGTACAGACTTTACACTTTTACTGGTACAAGTGGTCGGAGCCTGGTATATACCTCTAACAGAACAGAATAACGGCACACAAAATCAGTCTATACCCGTAATGGAACAGAAGTTCGGCACACACAGACTGGTTTAAAAATGGCGGTCTGAGATTCACCCCTCTCGTCTCCGCATCCAAAGGTCAAATGTGTGTTCTGTTCACTACTGATCTAAACTACTCTGTTTACAGAAAACCATGTAACAGATCAATTCCGCCTCAGGCTTTTTGAACGTCTGTACACAGCCTATGAGTTTTGATTTTTATCTGGACAATAGAATAAGATACCAGAAGACTTATTTAATTTTTCTTGGTCACAGAGATATCTTGGTTTATGACAGTATTTTTGGATGTTCCAAACAAATTTTAAGTACCCATAAATGATATTGTGAAACTTCTTTATTGCTATTTTACAGTACCCAGACTAGCAGAAATGCAAAAGCAAAAGAAGGATTTATCCACATGTATTTTTGTTTTAAGGTGCCCCCCTACACATTACACGCATCATACAATTACTGGGTTAATTGTGCAATTAATTGAGACCAGCTACATGTTCAAATCAACTACTGCACCTTGAAGAGGTCCAACTAGCTATATAGTTATTACTGGAAAATGTGTAATAACTTTATAGTTGGTATCTATCCAGCTTTAATTTGCACGCATAGCAGGGTCTGCCCTTGTGGCTGGGAGCACCCGGCAGCTGAAGGGGACGCCCCATAGCTTTCAGGAGGGGGAGGTCCCCCACACCTGACAGGATTTTCCCCTCTCGACAGTGCCGTGCAGCTGCAGACTGTAGTTCCTGGCAGTGCCCCATGGCTGCCAGGACCCAGAGTTCCACAGCTGTGGGATGGGGTCCTGGCAACACCCCACAGTCCCACAGTTGTGGGACTCCGGGTCCCCATGACTGCTGGGAGGGAGAGTTGCACACTGCAGCTGATGGGACAAGGCCCAATGCCACAGACTCCGGGTTCTGGCAGCCATAGGGCACTGCCCAGACCCAGAGTCCGCAGTTGTGGGACTCGGTTTCAGTAGCTGTGGGGCACTGCTGTGGCTGCAAGTCCCGTCAGCTATGGGACTCACTGCTGCAGGAGCTTTTTACTTGCCAATGCAGGGGGAATCCAGGATGGTGATCCGAGGCTTCCCCTGTACTGACAATCAGGCATGATAGGATCTAATGCTGGATCCTACAATCATACCTCCTGCCACACACACACACGGCATGGCAGGGGACTTGAGTATGTGGATCATACACTAGATCCTATCATGCCTTTACCTGAATGTCTACAGGAACTATAAGTACTCTTTTTTTTTTTTAAACATATGCATCAATTAATTCAACGCGTCTTGATTCACTAAGTCAGTGTTTCCCAACCTTTTTCACCCCACAGCACACTTATCTAAATAAAGAAACACCATGGCACACTGGACACCAACCGGGGAGAGGGGAGCATAGCCAGCCAGATGGCATTTTGGGCTGGAGCCATACCCCCTGCCTTGCTGGAGCCACGCTCCCCCATCTGTCTGTGTCCACAGCAGCAGCAGGCAGGGGGCGTAGCTCTAGCCAGGCAGGAGGTGTGGCTCCAGCCCAAAATGCTGTGGCACACTGGTTGGGAAACACTGCACTAAGTTAAAGCCTTCTTTTCTAGCGTCTTTGCTGGGTTTATTTTTCATGTCACTTTTTTGTTTAGGTCTTTGTTTAGATACCTCTTCTTTCAGGAGATAAAACTCATGTGATCAAGTTGCTTGATTAGTTATAAAATACTTATGTAAATCAATAACTTTACTAATATTATTTCTACAAATCTGTATCCTTTTCCAAGACAAGGGAACTGAACACATGCAGAAATAACATGTATTACATACCCAAATGAACAGACATATTTACACAAAAGACCACTACCATACTACACCTTAATTTTACTTTCTTCCTCAAGTTTTTTAATACGTTGCCTGAGCGGTTTTGGAGAAGATCCCCTAGGCTGAGATGGAGACCTATATTGAGAGACAAAAAATTCTTACAAACTACTGAAGTAGTTAAGATAAACTATTAATTTTATGCAACTCAGAATGTGAGAGGAAAAGTAAGGTGACCTTATTTCTCTAGTTCTATCTTGTGCCCCTTCTTCCCTGCAAATGATACTGATGCAATAAAATAAAAATAACGGTCTGATCTTTCAGTAAATGGCATTTTTAATAACATATAGTATTACAGTCCTACAGGCATAACTATAGCTAGTGTGGCAACAAGTAACACTCCCACCATATAGTTTACCATATTTTCCTGCATATGATACTCTTTTCCAAAATTCAGTTGATTGAAATTGGGACATGCATTATAATCAAGGAAATGTGGTAATAGCAGCTTTGGCTGCTTAAGCTTCTGACAGGAAAAAGCAAAAGTAAAGCTGCATATGCTGCATGCAAGGCTCCCTAGCTGCTAGCTATGGACACTTTCTCTTCTCCCCCACCCTTGGCAGAGTTCTTAAGGAAAGATCTTTTTTCTTCATTCTGCGTTTCAAAAATAAGGAGCATATTTTATTTGGGGATGAGTACTACGCAAGAAGATACAGTATGTTCAAAGGCAGACTCTTGTAGTATTTTTCTTCTATTTACATACTTTGGTGGTATTATGTCTAGTCCCTTCCCCAGCACTTCTTTTAAAGTTGGTCCAAGGGCAGCCAAATGAGGTAGATATAGGGTCAGGAGAAAGCAAACAAGCGAGCATGTTGTGGTTAAGTGAAATGGATGTTGCTCTGGAAAAGAGCAGGTTCTGAATTCTAGGCTAGATAGAGCCTTACCCCCAGTGAGACAAACTTCTCCACTGTTCTCCATCCATTCTATCCAATGACTATTAAATGCAAGACCCTCAAACGGGACTGGACAGTAGATCAAATATTTTTTAATTACTTTCCTAAGCAGTAAGTAAACCTAAAAGATACCTGCAGTCAGATGGAAAAATGAAGAAATCTTTTACTGAACTGCACGCTATTAAGAGGTTTAATGCCTGTAAAGCAATTGAGATCCCTAGCATAAGCCATGCCACAGAAGTGCAGAATATGAAGATTTTTTTTTTTTTTTATTAGAAGGAAGGAAAGAAAAAAAAAAGAACTCTCCCCAACCTCGGTTTTTGTGAAGTTTTTTAGCTTTTACAGCGATCAACCCCTTAGGGTAGTAGATTCAATTCCTTCAATAAATTAGTGTATTATTCTTTTGAATATGAACACTGGTAAAACAAACAAAAATAGCAGCTCAAATTAACAAATGGTCTTATTTTATGTAAAGTATTAGCATTTTATTGAGATTATATTATTTAAAATACTGTATTTTACACTTAGAAAAGGAAGTACTTAAGCAAAACAAAAGGCTTGCCTCTGCCAAGACATTTAGGAATCATGGAAAGACAAATTGGGCTCTTGCACTGAAAGAATAAAAATGTCACTACCAAATAATCAAGGAGAGTTATTGAAATCTCTCTCTATATCATTTAATAAGCTGAAAAATAACCCTGATATCTGCGTCCTTATTTTTCCAGTGTCTGGGCTTTTATTAATTACTTGCATTAATTAGATTACATTAATGCCCCACTCTTATTCTGAATTAAAGTGACCATAAACCAGGTCTAGCTTAGTTTAATTTGTAAAGAAAATGATGACCACCTTAATTATGAATAAGGGTATTCACACTGGGAGTTACTGAGATTTAACTAAACAAAGATAACATTTATAATAAGGCATTATAAATTAAAATTTACCTATTTTAATACCCCATATCCATAAGTACAAATATGAGGGCTGGGGAGAAGGGAGGAAAATTCATGAACCAGGTCTCAGTTCATAGATTATGCTTAAGTATACCTCATAATTCAGTTAAACAGCTTCAAATGCATTAGATTTAAAATAATTTTGTTTTTCTATTTTCATACAGCAGGTAGAAGGATTCTAAAGGATTCTACATCTGAGAAAACCATGACATTCTTCCCCTTTCTAAGACGCCCCACACCATCCTGCAGTTCATCTACCAATGAAGTTGACTATAATTTTTTCAAATATATTAATGCATTACAACACGAGGAAGTTTCCTGATCACAGGCCCTAGTTTTCATGGGGGACTTCAATCACTGTGACATTTGCTGGGAGGGCAAAACAGCAGTGCACAGGCAACCAGGAAGTTTTTGGAGTGCATTGGAGACAACTTCCTGGTGTAAGTGTTGGAGAGACCAACTAGGGGTGGTGCTCTGCTTGACCTACTGCTCACAAACAGGGAAGAATTGGTGGTGGATGTAAAAGTGAACGCAAGTTGGGCAGCAGTGACCATGAGTAGATCAGGGATTCTGGCTTTCTATGATTAAAAAAAAGAATCCCCAATTTTCAGATTTAAAAAAAGTAACCCAAAATCCACATTTTTCCATGATTAAAATGAAAGACCACTAATACGTAGATGTATGCATGTATTCTACAAGTATGTTAGCAACAAGAGTAAGGTCAGGGAAAGTATGGGTCTTACTGACTGGTGGAAGGAACCTAGTGACAGACTGTGAGCAAAAGGCTGAAGTACTCAATGTCTTTTTACCTTGGTCTTTACACAGTCAGCTCTCAGTCTACTGCACTGGGTGGTAAAGTGGTCTTTCATTTTAATCATGGAAAAATGTGGGTTTGGGGTTACTTGTTTTAAACAGAATATTGGGGTTTTGTTGGGTGGTTTGTTTGTTTGTTTTGTTTTTTTTTTATCAGAGAAAACCAGGATCCCTGGATATGACTGAGTTCAGGATCCTGACACAAGGAAAGAGCGGCCAAGTATCCCTGGACTTCAGAAAAGCAGACTGACTCCCTCAGGGAACTGAGGGTCAGGATCTCCTGGGAGGCCAGCTGGAGGGGGAAAGGAGTCCAGGAGCGCTCACTGTATTTTAAAGAAACCTTACTGGGGGTGCAAAATAGCAAATGTAGCAAGCAATCAGCTTGGCTTAGCAGAGAACTCTTTGGTGAGCTTAAACACAAAAAGAAAGCTTACAAGTGGAAGTTTGGACAAATAACTTGGGAAGAGTACAAGAATATTGCTTGGGCAATCAGGAATGAAGTTAGGAAGGCCAAAGCACAACTGGAGTTGCAGCTAGTAAGGGACATGAAGAGTAACAAAAAGGGTTTCTACAAGTATGTTAGCAACAAGAGTAAAGTCAGGGAAAGTATGGGTCTTACTGAATGGTGGAAGGAACCTAGTGACAGATTGTGAGCAAAAGGCTGAAGTACTCAATGCCTTTTTACCTTGGTCTTTACACAGTCAGCTCCCAGTCTACTGCACTGGGCGGTACAGTAGTGAAAGAACAGGTTAGGGACTATTTAGAAAAGCTGGATGTGTACAAGTCCATGGGGCCAGATGCAAGGCATGCAAGAATGCTGAAGGACTCAGCTGATGTGATTGCAGAGACACTGGCCATTATCTCTGAAAACACGTGGCAATCAAGGGAGATCTCAGACAATTAGAAAAGGGCAAATATAGTGCCCATCTTTAAGAAAAGGAAGAAAGAAAATCCAGGGAACTACAGACCAATCAGCCTCACCTCAGTCCCTGGAAAAATCATGGATCAGGTCCTCAAAGAATCCATTTCTAAACACTTAGAGGAGAAGAAGTGATTAGGAACAGTCAGCATGGATTCACCAAGGGTAAGTCATACCTGACCAATCTGACTGACTTCTATCACAAAAAGACTGGCTCTGTGGATGTGGAAAGAGCAGTGGACATAGCATACCTTGATTTTAGCAAGGCTTACCATCCCCCACAGCATTCTTGCAAGCAAGCTGAGGAAGTATGGGTTGGATGAATGGACTGTTAAGGTAGACATAAAACTGGCTGGATTGTCAGGGTCAGTGGGTAGTAATCAATGGCTCAATGTCTAGCTGGCACCCAGTATCAAGTGAAGTGCCCCAGGGGTCAGTCCTGGGGCCAGTTTTGTGCAATATCTTCATTAGCAATCTGGAAGATGCTATGGATTGCACCCTCAGCAAGTTCATGGATGACACCAAGCTGTGGGGTGTAAGTATATACACTGGAGGGCAGGACTAAGATTCAGAGTGACCTAGACAAATTGCTTGGTGCCCAATCCTCCAATCTCATGAGCTTCAACAAGAACAAGTGAAAAGTTCTGCGCTTAGGATTGAACAATCCCATGCACCAGTATAGGCTGGGGGCTGACTGGCTGGGCAGTAGTTCTATAGAAAAGGGCCTGAGGGTTACAGTGGACAAGAAGATGGATATGAGTCAGCAGTGTGCCTTTGTTGCCAAGAAAGCTAACAGCATACTGGACATACTGGGATAGAAGCACTGCCAGCAGATAAAGGGAAGTAATTATTCTGCTCTATTCTGCACTGGTGAGGCCATATCTGGAGTACTGTGTCCAGTTCCCCCCCCCCCCACACACACACACACACACTATAGAAAGTATGTGGACAAGTTGGAGAGAGTTCAGTGGAGAACAATGAAAACGGTTCTAGGGCTCAGGCAGATGACTTCTGAGAGGCTGAGGGAACTTATTTAGTTTGGAGAAGAGAAGACTAAAAGGGGATTTAATAGCAGCCTTCAAGTACCTGAAGGGTGATTCCAAAGAAGATGGAGCTAGACCAGGGGTAGGCAATTTTTTTTGCCCGAGTGCTGAAAAAACTGCCATTTCTATTTTGTAAGATGTCAGGATGCTGGCATGCCAGAAAAACAAAACCGGGG
>NW_017729022.1:72414897-72426250 GCF_001723915.1 Gavialis gangeticus
ATGACACACACAGACATGGCAGGATGTACTGCATATTAACATAGTTAATAATTGTAAACGTTGATTTTTTTTTTTTTTTTTACACAGTAAATACCAGGTTTTCTAAAAATTCTAAACTTGGTGACAGAGAGAGAAAGGAGACAGAGAAAAAAAAGAGAAGAAAGAAAGAGGGGAGGGAAAGAAGAGAAAGAAAAAAGAAGGAAGAGAGAGAGAAAAAGGGGAGAAAAAGAGACAAAAAGAGAAGAGAGAAAAAAAGAGAGAAGAGAGGGAAAAAAGGAGAGAAAAAAGAGAAAGAGGAGAGAAAGAAAATGAGGAGAGAAAAAAAGGAAAGCGAGAAAGATGGTCCCTCACCACCCACATCTCCACCGCTACCGGCTGCGGCTCAGGCCTGCTGGTCCAGGGCAGTCTGGAGGACGGAGGCAGTGACACCACAGAAGCAGCTGTCAGGGCTCGGGTGCTCAGACCCTCCCCAGCAGTCCCAGAGTGGGGGAAGCCCAGGTCCAGGGCTGGAAAGGAGGGCCTGGCTGGGGCTGAGGCAGACAGACACCCCATCCCATCTGGGTGGGGAAAGAACCAGGGTGTCCTGTACCAGGGCCAGGCATTTGGGGCAGGGTCCAGGCGGTATGGGAAGAAGCAGGTGTGGAGGGAGGCACCATAGGGAGGCCATCCTGGCCAGGCCATTGCGAAGGTGACAGCCGGAGGAGACTGGGAGCTGGGTGAGAAGTGGGTACAACCCCGGGGCTCCACACAGACTCGGGCCACAGCGGGCAGGTGGGGACACCCAGCAGTACTCAATGTAGGGCCTGGCCCAGCCTGCACAGCTCTGCAGGGACTGGCTGCAGCTGCCTTGCCCACAAGGGGATGCCACCTGGCCAGGGCAGGACACCAGGCTCAGGAGGCTCCCAGCTCGGCCACCCTGTGTGCCAGGCACAGCATGAGCAGGGCAGAGCTGCCCCTGATGCAGAGATCCAGCCACAGGAGCCCCTGGGCTCTGGGAACAGCCACTGTGGATAACACTTGGGGCCAAGCCAGCCAGGAGCCACCAGCAGTGGCCCTCCACAGCACCTGCCTGGGCCCCAGCCTTACTCACCTACACCTCCCCTCCAGGGTCTGGGCTGGAGGGTGCAGCCTGGGGACAGGGCACAGGTTAGCAGAACACATATAGCATCCCTGCCTATGTTCTCCTGACTCCACCCCTGGTGCCTGCCACAGTGCTGGGACCCGTGGCTGCTCCAGAGAGCCTGAAGCAGCAACTTAAAAACAATTTATTTAGTTTTTAAACAATTCCCTTGCACACCTCCTGGCGTGCTGAGGAAAACGTCTCCGCATGCCACTAATTGGCAAGCGTGCCGGGGTTTGCCTATCCCTAAGCTAGACTGTTCTCAGTGACAGATGACAAAACAATGACCAATGGTCTCAAGTTGCAGCAGAAAGGGAAGTTTAGGTTGGATATTAGGAAAAATAATTTTCTCTACCATCCCATGCAATACACCACTGCTAAGTACTTTGTTTTGTTCAAGAATATTATTCTTGTTCTAGGGACAAATTACTACAAGCTTCATTTTAAGAATCTTTTAGCACTGACCTGAACAGTGTCAAAACAGAGGTGATTCCAAATGAAGTTAAATTTTCATCATCATATAATAATTCTGCTTTGTTTTTAGTAGGAGGATTGACAGCTTCTTCATCCAAAAGCACTAGTAAGGCCTTCACAGTATCTCTGCCACAGTATGCCGTGCCATGATTTATGGCATGTAATTTTGGCTAAAGGGAAATAAAATTATTATAGAGAAGTAAGTATAAAATAAGCACATGAAATAGAAATGGTTAGAAGTTTTTCTGTTCTAATAGACCAGAACAATGGCCCATCACCAAGAGCATCCTGTACCAGATATTTCAGAGGAAGGTAAAAAAAAATCTCTCAGCAATTATGGAGTAACTTGTTCATAAGGGAGTTCCTTCTTTACCCCAAGCAAGTAATGACATCTAGCTCATTGCCAGCTAGAGGCATGAACTTAATATATCTAGCCTAAATATCAGAATGTAACATTTAGAAGTTCCTTCCCTACAGCACTGCACTACAGAAGTTCACATTTAAAGAAAAGTAATATTTTCCTATTGCATGTCCTGTGGCACTCAATACACAAGTAGATTCTGAAGAAGTCCACCATGCCCTCTTACAAGTTTATACCAACTACCTTCACAAATCTAAAAAACTGATCAAGGTTGGGTAAAAATGTCAGAGGGATAATTTGGCATAATAATCTCTAGGTTCAAAGATAATGAATCCCTCACAAATTTCCCTAAGAATAGAGAAGTCCTCAAAGACAATAACAAAGCACATCTGGAAGTACTCAGTTTTGTAGTTAAACAGTACAGATGCTGAACTTCATAGGTACTACAGGACTGCAAGACTTGCATATTTGCTACTTCAAAAAAGTAATATTCTTGCACAGAAGCATAATATATGGTAGACTTTTTTAAAATACAGGACTTCTTGTTTATCTGAGCTGCAGTTAATTTGCTTTGAGAGTTAGAACAAGTAATAAGCAAAGTTTATAGAATTAATTATTTTTAAACCTCTTTTAAAAGAACAATTTCCAGTCTCCCTCTACTTAATTCTACCAGTTAGTGTATTTAGCCTTCAAGAAACCATAGTAATGTCAGTCATTTACTATAAGTTATAATCTCTTAATAACTAAGGCTGTTACAGTTTTACAGAATTGTCCTATTTTAGTACCATTTAATTTCCATAAAGTTTATTCTCAACCAATGTAATTATTACATTACCACATCATGACTTTCATACTGTACCATGTTGTATCATGACAGAATTTTATTTTGATGGAAAAAGATGCTCTCTTGATGACAGCCATGCACAGACTAAAAAAATATGCACTAGGCACTTTCTAAACAGTTAAAAAAAAAAAAAAAAACAGTCCCCATCTCAATGCTTGTTAAAGCTGAGCCTATTGTGTGTCAATCCACTTCTCCCTATCCTTAAAAATATCAATTAAATAGCTCTCAATAATGACTTCTGCTACTCCAATTCCCATCTGTCAATTCAAATCACAACAAAACATATTTTAGCCAAAAAAATATATTTGTCAGGAAGGAAATTATGACAATTCCCATTAGTTAATGTAGGTTTCAGCATAGAGAAAGTAACTGATCCATGGAATAATTATTTTGCTCCAGCACAAGGATCTCTAAGACCCAGCTAGTGGAAAGATTCATAGGATAAAAGTACCCTGTACTGTATTTATTTTTTAAAAATTAACTGTTTCCAGGTACATTTGATTCAGAAGTGAGTGATATACAGCCTTCCAACCCATACTACATTGTTAAGGCACCAGTTTCAACTGTATAGGTAAGATTAATCTGAATTTTGGCCTTGAAAGGTTTCAACCTCTTACAGACGAAATATACAATCTCTTTTCCAAAACAGCACTTACTCTGATTCTAGAATTATTTTTCTGAAAAATTAAAAATGTCATTATAAATAAGAGTTTTATAGTGGTCATTTAAAAAATAACTAAAACTAAGCATAAAATGTTGTTTTTTTTTTTAAAGGTTGCATGGCAAATTTCTACAATCATTCTTCAGTGAAACTGCTCCTTCAACAGAGGCTAAAAGATCATGTACTTCTACACAAAGTTCTACAAAAAGTTGCCCTACCCCATTGGTCTCTAAAACTATTGAAGTCACAGACTGCCCTCAGGTGCCCATTTTGAGAAGTGCATTTATTTCTCATTATTCTCAAGGGAACCAAGCATTCATCCTCCACTTTGTGGCAACATAGGAAGGGCACCCACCATCTTCCAAGACTGCTCTTCTACAGGGAACCAGGAGACTGGTATCGTTCAGACACAGCTATGACATCAACACCAGCAAGAACAATAAGAAACATCAGGCATTTTGAAAATATAATTCTTTACGAGTTTTGCTGGAGGAGGTAAATTTATCCAGAAACAGGAAAAATTACATTATTC
The DNA here is from genome assembly GCF_001723915.1 of Gavialis gangeticus. Taxonomy (NCBI): domain Eukaryota; kingdom Metazoa; phylum Chordata; order Crocodylia; family Gavialidae; genus Gavialis; species Gavialis gangeticus. The sequence goes on from NW_017729022.1 coordinate 72,418,890, forward strand.
CTAAATACTTATTTTCAAATTTGAAGCACATGAAGAGGCAAAGGGAATCATGGGTGTGTGGAGGAAAATAGAATGCATATGCACAAGGAATGGGAATGATAGGAATGAAGAAAAGTGGAGGGGGTACAGGGAAACGTAAGCTGATGTATGGAGGCAATGAAAACAGGTGAGAGCAGATGGAAAATAGGATATATAGTCTAACTGCTTTGCGCTATCCTAGTAAAGCAGTCTATATGTAAACTGGCCAGAATTTTGGCTATCTTAACTGCCCGGAATACCCTGGTTGCCTTGACCTCTTAAAGAATACCACAACATAAACAGGCCATATTGGCAAGTCTGTTAATAAAATATAAAACCTTAAAGTAAAAATAAGACTGAAGTGTACATCTTCAAATCCACAGAAATGTCTAAATTGTAGCATTCTGACACTGTTCAGAGAACATACAAAAATAAAACCTGCAGATAAACATATACTTACGGAGACAAAGTTTGTAACAGTTATACTTGAGGATAAAACGAGAGTAGTTTATATTGAGGTTTAATTATACTAAAACAAAAGAAGGGAAATAAAGTTTAATCATATTTTTTCTAGAACTAAATAGAAATACGTTTAAGCTTGAAAAGAGCGGGTGAGAGAGCTAAGCACCCTTAACTCTGTCCTTTATGATACACTAGACTTTATTCCCTTAGACATTTTTTGATAGCGAATTTCTAAAACTTGGAGTTTGTGGTTGTAAATGGGCCTAGTTATAATCAGAGATCCTGGTTTTCTCTGATAAAAAAAATCCCCAATTTTTGGTTTAAAAAAAGTAAGCCAAAAATCCACGTGTTTCCGTGTTTAAAATGAAATACCACTATATACACACACATCTATAGATTAGTGGTCTTTCATTTTAATCATGGAAAAATGTGGATTTTGGGTTACTTTTTTAATCTGAAACTTGGGGATTTTGGGGTTTTTTTTAAATCAGAGAAAACCAGGATCCCTAGTTATAATCAAATTATTTCTGCTTGATACCAGTACAAGGAAATAGTTTAGGCATGGGAAAGTTTGTTTAATTTCTTAACAGCCACTTGAAATCAATCCAAGCATGTAACTGTTTTGAATCTCCTACATTTACAGTGCTCAGATCTAGAATAACCACATGCTGGATGTATTTTATGCCGGATTATTGATATACATTCTCAAATGTAACTACATCTTAATATAGCTTACCTGAGAATGTAAATTACAGTTTAATTGCATTTGTATTACTAGCAGATAAAAGTTATAAAGTGCTGTTTGGGAAGGATTATATATATTTTAATTGTTTATATTTTAATGTGAGAAATTTAGTTGAAGTTAAAACGACTTTTTGAAAACAGTTCCCCAATTCAGAAGTACTTAAGAGAATTCCAACAAATCAAAGAGAACCACACTACACAGGAAATGACAGTATTCTGTGTAATTGGAAAAGGATTATACTATATTTCAAGTTACCAAAAAGACCTTTGCTTTCTTGTAAAGCTAAATAATAGGAGAACAAAAGGAGGCCTATTACCCGGGCTGGACTGATTCCAGTGGTGCTAGCAGTCGTGGCTTCATGTTGAGAATTGATAATATTTTTAATCCTTAAATCCAAATCATGTACAACTTCCTCAGCTGCTTGACAGAAAGGATCCCTGCTGTTTCGGCTTTTTATCAAATGCATCTTGACTGTTGATAGAATTCGCCCCCCTGCAATTCTGAAAATAGGCATAGGGTCATCTCCATATTAATCTTGGCAATGCTTTAGTATACTTATTAGTTTTGAACATCAAGTGTCTTCACAGTTAATCAAAACTGTTCAGAAAATAGCTTTGATCTTTTAAATCAAACAGCAGTATGTAATAAGTATTGTCCTTTAACATAATGGTTTACTAGAAAAAAAAAATTAAAGATGGGGGGAGGGGACAGAAGATCATGAGTTCAGCTTTTAGTAATACTGTGATCTAGAAGAGGAAATAACTTAGCAGTTAAAAGTTATGATAAAAAATATGTTTTAAAGACGCATCTTAACAGTTTGCTCACAAATGATGAGGGTGTAATAAGGTTCTAGAAGAGATGAACCATTAATTGGTAAGACATACGTTACTTTCCAATATAAACACACACAAACATTTCCAGTCAATTTGTTAAAAAACTGCAAGTGCAATTAGGTGAAAACTGACACGTTATAAACAATTTACTCTTTCAATAAACACGTAAATTTAGTTTGCTTAGGCAATAGTATTGGCCTAAACTGAACACCAATCTCTCTGCCTCTACAACCTTCCACCTTTTAACTAGAGTTTAAGGTAGCACCTTTTTTTCAGGGGTAATACCTAGACCCACAGTGGCTAAATTGTGGCTCACAAGCTGCATGTGGCTTGCTGGCACAGTACTTGAGGTTTTCCAGAGATTGGCTGAAGCCCTGCTCACATTTCCCCCACGGTGGCTATGGGGCTGCAGCAGTGCTGCTTACCCCGGGGCATGCTCCCCAGGAGGAAAGCCAGAGTGGCTCGGCGGTGCAGGTGGGGGTCACCTCCACCCTGGGTCACTCAGCAACTCCACCCCTGCCCAGCTCTTGAACTTCAGGGATTGGATATGGCTCCCAGAGTGAGTAACTCTGGCTATTCCTGGCTTAGACTTGTTTCATGCTGCTCTAGCAGTTAATGTGCAGGTTTCTCTTACAATAGTCTTTGTCTTGTGTATGCAGCTAAATGCCTGGGTGTAAGGCAACTGCCCTGTTTCTGCAGTTTAGGAAGAGTTCACTGCCACATGCAAATCTCCTTCAAGGAAGTCTCATTATCAGCATTAAAAAAAAAACTTAAGCAGAATAGACAAGGCAGTTTCTTTGCGGACCCAGAGCTACTACTTCAAAAAGGTTAATTTGCTTCAGTTTCCCTGCTTCAGGGTCTAGTGCAGGAGCCCTTCCTCTTCCCACAGCCCCTCTGCATCTTTTCTCTCAGACCCTTAGAGGGAACATCTGACCATTTCTCAACTGAAGAAGTAAAGAGATAGCTGATCCGAGCCCTTGTCCCTTAAAGGGACATGCTACTCTGCACCTTGCCTTTAATCTAACAACGATTGAAGTTTAATTTGTTCTTCAGTGGGCTATGTCTACAGTATAATCAAAGGCTTTACTTTCAGCTTTTGAAGGCATACTGGATTTAGCTTTAGTTAAATAAAGTGGTTATCAATGGCAGTGAAATCACTCTGTCACACTTTTAACAACCTATTCAGGCAGCTTGCCAATACTGAAACACAACCTATTATACCCTCACTGCTTTTGGTAGCCAAGCAGAACGTGCTGGATAGGCCTACACATACTGCACACATACTGAATCACATGTTTAATTCCAGTGTAGACAAAGCCAACATCTCTGACGTTCTAGACAAGATAGCCAAGAGTGCTACAAGACTATGAATGTCACAGGACTATGCCATGCTAATCAAGTCTACAACTTTCCCTTTTGGCTGCTCCCAACTTCTACTTATAGGACTTTTGTCAATAGGTTGACAAGTGCCACTCTTTTCTGGACAATGTATGGATTAACAACACCTCTCATTTTCATAGCAAATTTCACATGCAAAAATGCCTCTAGTATATTGAATTCAAAATCTGAAACACTAGAAAAATAATTCTATAGAAGAGCTGTCAAGATATATTATCATCTTTTTTAAAGCCTCAAAAGAAGTCTACATTTATCAATACCTCCTGGAAATAATCTCTTAGCTTTGATGCATGCTCTCCAAGCAGTGTCCCTAAAAGAAAGCTCTGTCAAACCAGAAAGACCGATAAATCCTAACAGGAGTTTTTGAAGTCCAGAAGGGGAGTGCCTCCATCAAGGGGAAACGTAGCCAAGCCAGACTCACACTTTAAACAAATAAAAGGAACTAGGGAAAGGAAACGGCAGAGGGTGAGGACAAGCACTACCTTGATGCATAAAAACTGACTTGTATAAGCTGTTTTATATTCAACTGCCTGACGAGAACAGGGCCAGACGCTGCTGTTTAGGGGAGCTGAGGTCAAACAAGATTTCCGAAATAAATAAGCAGCCCTGAGTCTCCTATAGCTTTTCTCCAGCTGCTTAGGCTATACCTTACTAAATTCAAGATAAAAAATTTGTATATTTTTTAGATTAGATTTGCAAGCAAGTCAAAGGCAAAAAAAATCTGCTTTGAAGACATTTAAGTACAATGCTAGAACTTAGCCGAAGGTAAAGTCACCATCTGTCTCCACACCGGTCAGGGACTATCCAGTTTTAGAAAGGCAATATAAAAAGAAAACTAGATGGTGTTGAATCAGTGTTATAAAAACCACAGTCAAATTTAATCATAGGAGAATGAAAAGGTCAAGGGAAAAAAAAAATCATACAGCGCAATTGTCAGGAGGTGAAAGCAGATCATTGCTAGAGAAATCCTGTCTTAGAAAGAAGCATATATTGAGTGTTTCAGCCAAGTCTCCTGAAACTACAAGCCAAATTGCCTGTGTCTTCCAGTGCTTAATTGACACCTGGAAAAGCAATGCTTGCTACCAATGAGAAATGTGCTGTGGTAACCGTAATAATGTTTATTCCAAAACTACTGTATCGAACTTGAAGCTCATACGATGGACAAATAGGTGAAGGAACCAACAGAAGCTACCAGCCTTCCTGAGTTTAGTTCCTTCCCGTCTGTTTACAGAAATCCTGAGTTTATGAAAATATCTGAGTTACTTAGATTCATAGACAGTTAGGGTTGTGAGGGACCTCAGGCGTTCATCTAGTTCAGCCCCCTGCTCAAATAAATTTGGAATAAAAAATGTGGCTATGTAGAGAGCAATTTATTCTGAATTCCCTGAACACAAATATTTATGTACTATATAGGATACTATATTAGTCTATTTTTGTTAAAGAAAAAAAATTAAAAACATTCAGTATTTTTTTTGCCTCTATCTAATGCCAATTGGGGTTATTTGCTATAAGGAGTAAAGTTCATTTAATCTCTTTCTCCCCTTATTCCTTCTTCCTTTCCAGGAAAACAGTTCCAGTTCCCCATTAAATATACACAATTCTAGCTGGAGGAATGAAAGGAAAAGTTTGTTCATTCTTCAGCTAGAATTCATATAAACAGGCCAAGGCAAAGTGCGGATCTAATGTGTATGTGGATTAGTATTAAAATACTGTGCCATGGTTTATTTCATTTCACCAGATTGCAGTATAATAGAAAACTATGTTACAAGATTTAGTTTTACTCAAGGCTGGAATACGTTGCCCAAAGTATTCAGTCTACCTCAAGTTACATTTTTTTTACTAATTTAAAACATTACAGAAAGCCTAAACTACCCAAAGTGATATAATTTGAGAATGTGCATCCTAACCAGTCCATGGCTGGGAAAATTATTTTGACTATAATATTTACTTACGCATAAGGAGATGGAGATGGCTAATGTCCAAGGTAATATTGCAATGAAATGTTATATTTCACCACCATATCTGTCCCCAAATGTTAATATACTATTTTTTCATTGTCTTTATTAGAGGACCACTGCCAACAGAATGCCTTTACTCAATCTGGGAAGTAAAAAGTGTAATTTTGACTGCTTGAGCCTTGTGCATGTAAATTCTGATTATTTTGATTAGCAACATCCTTATGACTGCACCTTTTTGCAATGCTCACTTTCTATAATAAAAGAAATAATGAGTGGGACAGTCACAATCTTCACTCAGTTCCTTCATCAACCAGAAGACTCCTCTCAACCAGGAGGTAAAGTAGGTCTTGGAATCTATGAGAAAACACCAGCTCAAAGAACTATTTATGAAAATAGTTCTTCCTAGAAATAGTTCACATTGATTCCACCTCTGGGTAATTAGCAAGCAGTTGTCCTAATGCCATGAGAAAGGTAACTTATGGCCTCTGGAGGGAGGACTACGAGACTGTAGTATTACAGTTTGCATTTGACTTAGAAACTGGCATCAAGTAAAAAAGGTCAATGTGTACACTGAACTCTATGCTGCCACGCAGCATCTTTCAGAAATCAGGATATTCACTAGACAGGCCACAAATGTGGAGTGAACCTGAATCCATTCAGTGCCATTTTTTGTAGCTAAATCTTATTTCACCCACTTTGATAATCTCTAGGTATAGATAAACATAACAACTGTACTGCTATCAAGGGATACCTATATAAACAGTTATGATGCTACACAATCGTCAACGTAACAGTTAAGAGCGATCCAGAGAGGCTGGCTCCAGGCCCCTGGAGGGACTGTTAGGAGCGGAGAGACCTTTAATAAAAATGACCCCAGGTGCAGAAAACACAATCAGAGTTGTGACCGACAGTTCTGGGGTGGGGAGGGGGAGGAAGTGGGGGTCAGGTGACCCAGAGGGGAGTGGCTACAAGTTTCATAAGGCCAGGACCCTTGCTGAGGCCTCAGAACAGCTCTGACCTGCTATGGCAAAGAAGCTTCAGGCCACAGAAGAGCATAAGGAAGCTCAAGATTGCCAGGCACTTAAGTTCCTTTTGGAATTGTCCATTTGTTATCACTGTGGTATGAGAGACCTAGGATGGAATTAATTTTAGTTTGAAAGCAGCTAGCTTATATTGTGGGTTCCCCATGGCCACTGCTCCCCCTCACTGCTCTGGCTGCTGCTGCACCCAGGGTCTTCCTCGGTTCTCTGGCTTTCACTTCCTGTCCCCCACCACTACAGAGGGATGCAGCAGGAGAGCCCACAGCCAAGAAACTGTACACTGTATAGCAGTAGGGAAGGGAAGGGAGGGAAAGGGACATGTGGTGCAGCACTGTGGGGTGCACCAACATGCATGGTACAATGGTGAGGGTTGGAGCCACATGCACACAGCCCTGGGGGAGCTTGCAGCAAGGGGAAGGCCAGTGGCTCGGGGGGTCACCATCCCCACAGTGCGCAGCCCCTGTTCATACAGCCCCAGGCAGCTAAGAACTTGGAAAACCCTGGGCTAATGGAGAAGTAAAAAAGGAATTATAGAGATTGACAGGAGTTACTAAAGGAATTCTTCAAGGACTGATTTTATTTAATACTTTCATTAGTAATATTGGCACAAAAAAAGTAGTAACATACTAATGAACTCTGCTGATGGCAAAGTTGCAGGGAATCAGCAACCCAAATAAGAATCAGGATCATACAACAAAAACTGGGTGGTCTTAAAGACTGGAGTATTGGTCAGGTACCAGAGGATTGGAAGAGGGCCAATGTGGTCCCCATTTACAAGAAGGGGAGAAAGGAGGACCCTGGCAAGTATAGGCCAGTCAGTCTTACCTCGGTCCTTAGGAAGATCTTTGAGAAAATTAATCAAAAGAGCACATCTGCAAGGGCCCAGCAGGGGGGGTAATGCTCAGGG
>NW_017729022.1:72426885-72442259 GCF_001723915.1 Gavialis gangeticus
TGTTTAGGTCCCTTCCAACCCTAAGCACTATGATACCATGAAAGGGATGAAATGTAATAGTATTTAACAATACAACATGACAGGTAGGGCTTATAAAACTTCTACTATAAACTTGGGGCTCAGTTAGAAAGAAAAAAAAAAAAAAAGAACATGGGAGGATTAGTTCAACAAGAAATAGACTACAAACCATGCATCTCATGCAACCATGAAAAAAGCAAATATGATATAAGCATGTCTTGGAAGCTTGTACATTGAAAGCTATATCTGACATTGAACATGGGTGGCCAAAACTGTATTCAGTATTCCAGCTGAAGCTTAACCCAGTGGCTGTACAAAAAACGTACATTAAAATGGGAACAAATGCAGAGAAGGACCATTAGGATAAACAGGAGAATGGAGAGCCTATCATGCAAGAGAAAATGAAAACTTGTTCTTCTGGGCTCAACTTAGTTTAAGGGGGATATGGTTAGACTAGTAAAAAAAAAATTGGGGACCTAAAGAACAGAAAAGGATAAAATTGGCAGGGGGCAGGGGGAAGAGAACAATTTAAAGTGTATAGATTATTTTGGCTGGAAATTAGAAAATACTTATTAACTATTAAAACAGTGAATTTCTGGAACAGCTTTCCAATAGGAATAGCGAGGGCAAAAAACTCAACTGCAGGGGAGTGGACTCATGTTTGGCGTTCATTGGGTACTGGTCATGCATGAATGGTGCCGTATAGAACTTTCCGCAGACAGCTTGCATGGAACTTCCCAGAAAAGCGTGCTTTAGCTTTACCTCCATAACCCTCAGAATCTTATTCTTAATCTTGCATACATTAGAGCATATCCCTTGTGGAGGTATAGTGAAATGGTGGAACATGCCCATCTTCTGTTGGCATGAGAACATCACGACATGAGCAAAATTTAAGCCCTCATCCATTTAGACTCCACCATTTTGATTTATGTACATAAAATGCCCTTTGCATCAGAGGTCCTGGATTGAGCACCACAACAGGAAGGTATTCCTTTCTAACTAAATCAAAATATGTCAATAGAATCATAGAATCAGAAACTTTACAGTTTTAAACTAAAACCAGCTAGTAGTGAGAAACAAGACTACTGCAGGGTTTTATTTCACAGCTGCTGACAGATAAAAGAAGCATAGATTAGGGCTGCCTCGCACTTTATATTCTTTGCTACAGGAAGTAAGTGTATACTTGGCACAAGCATCATCACAAACACTACTATTTGAAAAAAAATCTGATTTCAAGTGCATGGGATGCATGCACCTTGACAGAGGAATGTATACAGGCAATTACTCAATGAACTTCATAGTCATCCAATGCATGAATACTTAATAAGCATCTACCCCTTGGGTATTTAGATAATTTTTTTTGGAAAAAAAACACACTTAAGTCCTGTCTGCCATAAACTTGAAGAATGCAAAAGGTGTTATTCAAGAATCAATTTAGTTTGAAATTAAGATATTATGTAGCCTTTTCACAAATAAGCAGAGGGGAGGGGCATGCCGTAAAAACAGTGCTACAAGCGGCCCATGATTTTTCTCTCAATTCAGTAGGAACTAAATAGATCCATATATCTCTGTAGAAGTATATCAGATTGTAACCTGCAATCAACATAGTAACTTCCATTTTGAAGAAAATACAGTTACCTACATCACCATAATTGTGGCTCTTATAAATGTATCTCAGGTATTTTCAATCTATATTTCATTTTAGCATGTATGGGTCCCATGCACATAAAGCTGGAATATTTTGAGTACCAGTGTCGACTGGGGCCTTCTGGCACTTTTTGGCTAAGACCATTAAGGACCGGGTGGCTGGAATGGCTTATCCAGTTTCTTCACCAAAGCAGCATCCAGATAAGCAAGAACACTCTAGTAGCAGAGAAGGAGAGCAAGTTACAATAGATCTGGATGGACTATCCCAAAGAAACACTTAGTTGGTTTAAGTAACTATTCTTCCAAACCATCAGCCACACATCTTGCACTTCTGGTAATTCACAAACAGTAACTCATGTTTTCAGAGGCGAGTGCTTCAAGTCTACTGGAATAGTAACTGCAGGACAGCTCTGCTAAAATGAGCACCTGGTCTGAAGCCCTTCACATCAGTGGTGCTCAACCTTTTGGCCCCGTGAGCCAGATGAGTGATGTGGAGCCATCTGTGGGCCAGATCAGGCCCTGGGGCCTGCCACCACCCTCTCCCTCCCCTACATGGATTGAGTCCTAGGGACCCAGCTCTGTCCTTGCCCAGCCCTGCTGGGATCAGGCGTCCTACCCAGTGCTCAGGGCCTGGCATTCCCAATAGATTAGAAGAAGATTTGGCAGTAGGGGATTGGTGCCATTGCTCCTCTCCCGCAGAATTTCTTGACCCTTGGAGAAAATGGTGCCATGAGCCCAATCTGGCCTGGAGGCTGAGCACCTCTGCTGTACACCAAGTGCTGAGAAAAATGTAAATTTAACTCCAGGTGGCAAATTTAAAACTTTAAGACTGGGATACATCTTGTGAAATTCATTAGAATGGAATATGCTTCAACCTGTTTCAACCAGTCAAGATAGGCCATGATGTCTTAATATAGCTGGAGACATTTTAACAGTGTGAATATAGATTGGATTCCTCTTCTTTTTGTCAGCAAAAGGAGTAATTGGGGAGAACTCCTAATCAACTTTGTTCTGTTCAGACATTTAGCCAGACAAAACACCTCGCACAGAAAATGTCAGTCCAATTTATTGAAGTCCGGCAAAGCAACATCCAACAGCAAATAGGTCTTACAATGAGAAGTACTAAGCGACCTTAAAAGAAGTCCAGGCTACCACTACCTTTCCTAATAAAAACAGCTTTAAAAATAATAATGTATTAGAACTTTCACATTTGCTACATTTTATTCAATCTGGTAGCAGGATTTACAAACATTTAACTTAGCCAGTTAATAGATTTAAAAAATATATATACTTTTATCCAATAGGACCTTAATCCCATACATGGACAACCCCCCAAACCCTCCCATAGTCTGACTGGCATGAGTAAGGAGAGCCACGCACAGTGTTCCCTACAGGTCTGGGGCCCAACTGTGCATTTCAACATAATGGATAACACAATGTGAAAACAAACTTTTATGTCTTTTGGCATGGTAAAATACCTCTTTCAGCAAAATAAAGCAAAGTACATTTTTGTATCAAGTCCATTGGTCATCAATTAAAAAGCAAATGATCAAAGTATTTTATGTAAAGAGAGTTTAGTATTAAAGGGTATGCTAGATTAGATAACAAATATTCTTTAATAAGATATTTTAAATTTCATTTCAAATGAAACAACCTTAACTGCATAATACTGATGCTTCAATTAGACCAACAACGCAATATTAGTGTTCACGCTACTCTGAAAGACAATGAAATTACTGATAAAATAAAATGGACATAACAGTACAGAATTTATTTAGCAGACTATAGCATGCACTTTTATGGGAATATGTCTTTAAATGGAAAAAGTTTAAAAGCAGTATATAAAGTCAAGCATATGGACAATATTCAAAATTCTGGTAAAATATAAAACAGACTCCTAATGGGTAGTCCAAGAACAGGAAAGTATACATCAAAAATTCTATTCTGACAGGATCAGCATTTTTACTTTGCTCATTTTTCCCAAATGAAAAGAGTTCAGTAATTACACTGGTCATAAAATGCAACTGTTTTGTGGTGGGAACAAAATGGCTTTTCACAGATTATGAACATTTATTATATTAATTACAAGTGTAAATAAAAACTGTTCTTCTTTATTGATTTGATAAACAATTAAAATTTAGTAGTGTTTGTGATGATGCTTGTTCTAACAACAACAACCACCACCACCACCTTTTTAGATCAGTGATTATCAACCCTGGAGTGCTAAGCGGGAATGTCAAAGATATGGCCTGCAGGCCTATCATCTGGCCCCTAATGCTGCCCGTGAGTCTCCCTGTGGGGTGCACTGCACACAGCCCCCCTCCAGCATGCATCCTGGAGTGGCTGCCATGGGCAGCATCGCACCAGACCAACTCAGGACCATGCCATACAGTGCCCATTCTGGCTGCTCCAGGGCACATGCTGGATCTAGAATGCAGGGCAGGCCTGTGGGTATGAATTGGCCCATGGACTGGTCCTGCACCACTCATCTGCCAGATGAGTTTGATGCCCCTGCTTTTAAGGATGCCACACAATATTAGCACTGTTAGGTGTGCAAACATGATTTCACAAGATAAACCCAGATTTCAAACAGGAATCTGAAGTGTCAAAAAACATTCAGACCTGTTGTGGCTGTTCTGAGTCCTTTGCAAAGGAAGAACTCTTCTATTGTTTTTCCATAGTCAAAAACGAAGTGAAAGCTAAGAGCTGGCATTTTTGAGGTGCGCCTTCAGTCTAAAAAGGTTGATATCCCTTGCTTTAGACCTACAGTAGGTTAAGACTAAAAATCAAATTTTATTGTAAAATATAATCTGAGATGTTAAACAAATTCTCATGTTCATGGTGCCATAAACCCAGACATGAGGTGCCTCCAGAGCGCTAATATATACGTGCGCACGCATATATATATATATATATATATATATATATGCATGCACGCACACACACACAGATTTGGGGGTTTTTTAATTGGAGAATTGCAAGGGGGTATGTGCGTGGGAGGCTGGGGGAGTAAATCATAGAATTTCTATTTTTAAACAGAGCAAACTAGGATCCCTGGTCATGAGAGAGGGACAACAAAAATTTCATGCATTCAAATTAATGGCAGCATTATATTAATGCAGCAATGGTTTACCTGGGGCAATGATTCTCAGCCAGGTTAATGCAGCATCCTAGGATGCCATGAGATTCTTGTAAGGGTACTGCAGGGGAACAGAGAGTATAAGCCCTGTTAGGTGTACAAACACCTGACACGATTCAAAAGAAAAACCCAGAGATTTCAAATAGAAAACCATAGGGTCATAAACATTCTGACCTGTTGTGGTCCAAGTTCTTTTCAACAGAAGAATTGCTCAATTATTTTTCTGCAGTCAATAAATAAATAAATAAAGTGAGAACTAGGCACTGACATTTTCTGAGGGATGCCTTGAGTTTAAAGTGTTCCTTGAGTCTAAAAAGTTTAAGGAGCACCAAGCTAGGTACCTACGTATATATGGGGCCCGTATGTGCTTATTGGGTCACATGCGCCCCAGTCTGAGAACCACTGCCTTACCCATTATGATACTAACCATTGTTCCCAGGTTGCAGCTGGTTGAAGAGTTAAAAGTTGCTATGAGAAAGTTTTGGTTTCTGACTGAATTTCAAAATTCACATTAAGGTTGCATCAATAAGGGTATTTCATAGATTTTAAAATGCAGCTATGAAAAACAAAAATGTGACTTCACAAACCAATGAAAATCACACTACTCAAGAGCCCTACCTCATAAACCACAGAATTATGCATTTATACTTTTCCACGTCTCCTATGCATTTTAAAAATTACACTGCATCAACTGAAAGCTATAGCTTGAGCATTATATGGCGCTCTTAGGGAATACTGAACCCACAGATGACATTTTGTGTTTTCAATACCTTACCAACACTACAGAAGAAGTAATAAAATATGGTGAACTAACTAGCTATCAGCTATTGTGAGACCTCAAAACTATATTTTTCAAAAGAAGTCTCTTTGAAACCCATACAGGAGCACTAGGAGATTAGACCTGGGTAAAGTACCCTTTCAGAAGAAAGTTTTTGGAGACTGGGAATAAGTGTCTTTTCTGGCATCCGAAGTTTTTGTTCTGAACTTCTACTCCCCAGATTAGAACAGTGCCTTTTCAGCATAAGCCCGAGTTATCCTGAAAAATCAATGGTGACAATATGCAATTGGAGTTTTAGTTATTAGACTCCCAAAAATTCAGAAATATATGGTCAGAACTGTCCTTGATACTATAGCTTGAAAATAACATTTATTGTCTATGGCATCCTATTAAACTTTCACATCATCTTGAAGCACTTTGTATATTAACTTGGAATGCAACACAAAAACAAATCAGGATGTTGTCTACTAACAACAGCCGTCTTCCATGTTCCCATTATAAACTGCACTTCATTTAATGATGTATTATTACTGTAACAATTGCCTTTGGAAATGGTTGGTATTTTAAAAGATTAAACTCAACTGGGTCTTCTTTTAAATATACTACCTTTGGCCTTTTTACATGATTTTTCTGGTAAATATTTCCCATGTCTTTGTCTGTCTATAATAATAATAATAAAAAAAGGTTAAAAAGTCATTACTCTACTCCTCTAATCCTCCTGTAATCACAGATCTCATCTGCTTTCTTCTCCAAAACACTGTCCTCAATGTCTTCAGATATGATTATGGCTTTATAAAAGCAAATACAGCCCAAAAGAAACTAACAGTCTTCTCTCAAAAGAAAGAATGACCAATATTCATGATCAACATTTACCTCAGACTCAAACCACACAAGTGACTTCAAGATGGTTCATGAGTAAAGGACCTCTCAGCTAAGTACAGATAATCAAAAAGCCCAAGCCTGAACTGCTTCAATCTTTGCAAGCTAATCTAACCTACATAGATGGACCCAATTTGCAAGTGAATAGACATTCACTTTTGATTCCAGAAATGCAGCCACATATCTGCTGTGGCTGAGGCTAGAAGCCACGGGGTGCTAGAGTGAGCCCTCCCTTCCCTTCAGCAGCAGCCACAAGGCTGGAGGGAAGCTCAACTGGGGAAGGCATGGCCAGGCCCTGGCAGGCCTCCGAGTATGACTGGGAGGGGTTTAAGCCCCCACCCCTGGCCTGCAGGGACCCCAGCTAGGGTCTGCCTGGAGGGGGAGGAAGCCCTTGCCAGGTTTGCCCTTAGTGGGGGGGAGGCGGGGCATGGCCAGCGTGGGCAATGCCTCAGGCAAAGCGAGGGAGAAAGGGAGATTTCCGCTCCCCCCTCCCCCCACTCCTTCCCAGTCTCCCCCCATCCCACCAGCAGGGAGACCCCAGCCAGGGTCTCCCTGGCTTTCCGCCCCGCTAGCCGCTCGTATGATGAGGGGCATGGCCAGAGCCGACCTGGACAGCCCCTCAGGCGAAGGAGGGACAGGGAGAGGGATTAAACCCCCCTCCCCTGCAGCACCTCTGACCATGCCCCCACTGCAAGAGCAGCCAGCAGGGTGGAAAGCTGGGCAGACCCCAGCAGGAGTCCCTGTGCTGGTGGGAGACAGGGGAGATGGGGAGCACAGGCAACTGGTGGGGGAGGGGGCAGATGCCCCCTGAGATTGGCACCGCTCAAGACAGGGCAGTTTTTTTGCCGCTTGGGCTGGTGGTGTATGTGTGGTAGGCGGCACTAAGCAACGACACAGAAGTATAGGAGTGGATATGGGGCTTTTGGCCTGTCCCAGGGCCTGCCCACAAATTGTGTCCCTCTAGACTCAGGAGGCACCAGTCATCCCTGGTTGGGGGGGCATTAATCCCCACCCTGCCCCACTTCACCTGCTGCCTGGGCCAACTCTGGCCATGCCCCCTGCTGCTGGAGCAGCCAGCAGGGGGGAAAGCTGGGCAGACCACAGCAGGGGTCCTCTGTGGGTGGGAGAGGGGAGGCAGAGGAGTTTAATCTCCCTCCCCATGAGCCTGCTAGTCCCCGCTCCCTCCATCCCAGTGTGGAAAAGGCTGGCAGGGGCTGCTCTGCTCCCACCAGGCAGACTGGGCTGTGCCAGCCAGGTTTCTCACCCCAACCCCCTTGTCAGCCAGGCTAGGGAACAGAGGGGCGGGGCTGTGCTGTGCTGGGCTGTGCTGTGCTGTCTGCTCTGCTCCAGCAGACAGCACAGCCCAGCCCAGCCCAGGCCTGCAAAGCATGTTGGGATGCTGGAGGATTCTGATTTAACTTGAACCAGGAAGGGGTTTGGGACAAAAGTTCCATAAACCTGTTTGACCTAAACCAATTAAGTCTAATACTACATTCAACCCAGTTTATCTTAAACTAGTTTCAGCCATTTTGAAATTGGTTTATATGCACTAAGCTTCTGTTCTATTACAAGTTTAAACCAGTTTCTGATCGCTTAAACCAGTTTATGTGCAACTTCTGTCCCTACAAAACATCAGGTTTTCTGAAACAGGTTGGCTGCTTCAGGCTCAACTGCTACTTCTGAGAGCTGTGCAACAGTGCCATCTAATGGCTGCTGCTGTACAGTGAAGAAATGGCCCTAACACAGCAACAGGAGCACTGCCACTGGTCCTGCTTACTCTGCTCTTCCCTAAATTCAGCCTTAAATGTCCCAGCAATCATTAACGCTACGATAACAGAGGGAATGGGGTGACAGAAGGCTGTAACCAATTCATCCCAAAAAGAACAATACTGAATATAATACATAAAGACTAAACCTTGATGCAGCTAATAGTCATTGCATATCTTCAGACTGATCTAAAATATCCAGGACCTTCAAGAATCATGAGTAACCAAAAATTTATCCTTGTTCTTTTACACATAGAGAAAAATTCTCTAGATCCTCCCTTACACAGGAAGCTACTAACTTCAGCAGCAATGCAAGGTTGTAGGTTTCTTTGTCAAAATGCCAGGCACAAGGAACAAAGCATGCTGGCACTCTTGAACAGGGGCAGGCAATTATTTCGGCTGGAGGGCCGCTTCACAAATTTTGGTAAGCTGTTGAGGGTCACATAGGTAGCCCCGCCCCTTGGCAGTTGCCCCCACCTCCTGGTCATCATCTTGTGGACAGAAGACCCACTCCCTAACCCCTACCCTTTGCCACCAGAAGTCCTTCCCTTTGCCCCCCAGAAGTACTCCTTTTGGGAGGGGGCAGTATGTCCTTGGAACTAGAAGTTACACTGTCACATGAGGCAGTTACCCCATGTCAGGGGTAGGCAATGTTTTTTGGCCAGAGTGCCAAAAAAAACCAAAATATCTACCTTGTAAGGTGCTGGTGTGTGAGCATGCTAAAAAACAAAACTGGGGTGGGGGCATATATGGCAGGATGCACTATATATTAATATAGTTAATAATTATAAACATGTCTTTTTTATGGTAAATATCAGGTTTTCTAAAAATTCTAAGCACAGTGACAATAAATAAAACTTCAGAGGGGGAAGAAAGAAGAGAAGAGGAAGGGAGGGAAGGAAGGAGGGAAAGAGAGAGGGAGAGGGAAAGGGAAAGGAAGAGGGGCACGGAGAGAAGTAGGTACGGGGGAGGCACCATGGGTAGGCTGGCCCGGCCAGGCCCTTGGGAAGGTGGCAGCTGGAGGAGAGGGAGGGCCAGGAGGGAAGTGGGGGTTGCCCCAGAGCTCCGCAGACTTGGGCCGCAGCTGGGCCCCCAGCAGGACCCAAGGTGGAGCCTGGCCTGGCCCACACAGCTCCACAGGATAGGGTGCAGCTGCCCTGCCCACAAGAGGATGCTGCCTGGAAGGGGCAAGATGCCAGGCTTGGGGGGCTCCTGGCTCGGCCTCTGTGCTCGTTGGGCACAGCGCATGTGGTGGAGTTCCCCAGGCTGCGGTAGGAAGCCCTGAGGTTCTGGGAACAGCTGCCCAAAGCTACGCACTTACATCTGCTGGCCTGGCCTGTTTGGTCCCATCCCAAGTGGCACACGGCTCAGCCGCCGCTTCTCCTCACCAATGCCGACTCAGCCAGACCTGGCCCATCCTGTCCTGAGCAGCATGCAGCAAATCTGGCCCAGCTGCTGCTTCCCGGCGATGCGATGGGCCTGGCTGAGTCAGCACCGGCAAGAAGCGGCAGCTGAACCATGTGCTGCTTGGGACAGGTTGGCAAAGGTAAGTGGAAGCCACGGGTTTCCACATGCCTCTCAGGTCGGCACCAGGGAGGGGAAGCTGTGGCTGAGTCAGTCCTGAGCAGCAGTGGCTCAGATGCCACTTCTCTTGGCTGATGTCGTTCCAGCCGGGCCCATCCCAACCCAGGCGGCACATAGCAAAGCCGGCCCAGCTGCTGCTTCCCCATGTGCCACTCAGGATAGGCTGGGCCCAGTTGGGAGGGCACCGGTGATAAGCAGTGGCTAAGCTGGTGCCACTTGGGACCAGGCCGGCAGAGGTAAGGGAAGGCATGGCTGAACTGCATGTCGCTCAAAGTGGGCCAGGCTGGTCCTCAGCAGCACTTGGCTCAGCCAGCTGAGCCTCCTCTTCTCCTCACCGGTGCCGACCTGGCTGGGCCTGTCCCATCCCACCCTGAGTGGCACACAGCAAAGCTGGCCCAGGCACTGCTTTGCTGCATACCACTCAGGACAAGACGGGTCGGCACCAGTGAAGAGAAGCAGCTGAGTGGCATATGCTTTCGCCACTCCCTGCGGCCCCCACCGCTTCCCATGGGCCCTGCCTCCCCCCGTGCTGCAGCAGCTTCCCTCCCCGGCTCCTCCCTGCCTGGCCCAGGAAGCACCACAGGGCTCCTGGCCACTGAGCTGTTCCAGTGGTCCCCCCACCATCCAATTTTACCTTACTTTCCACTCAGATGGTCAGGGATGGGGGGATAAGGGGGAGCCACTCCAAGGTCGCAAGGTCAGAAGCCACAAAGGCTTCTAAGTTTGGGACTGAGGGTGGGAAGGGGGAGAGCGGAGCCAGGCTGGAATTGCTACTCAGCCACAGGCTCCCACTGGGTCCTGCTGCCACTGGCTGCCTGTCATCTTTGACAGGCAGCGAGGGGCAGATAAAAATTAATTTTCCAGAATGTTTAGAGGCCCTGCAGGCATGACAGAATGGGCTGGCAGGCTGGATCTGGCCCACAGGCCATATTTTGCCTGCCCCTGCTCTTGAACCTTTTCCAAGTAAAACCTCTACTTCTGAAGCTATACTCGTGGTTAGTAATTCCAAGTATCACAGCCTCTCCATCCTTTTCATGCTTGAAATTTGTTGATATTTGAGAGAACCCTACCCACTGTGAGACTGAAGAGAGGAATACATATACTAGTTAAAAGTACCAGGGAACTGCCAGAGTTCGGATCTGTTCAAGTTCTTTGAACTTGTTGAAAAATATTTATTCTTTTCCATATTCCCTGTTATTTGGGCTATTTATGGTTTGGACCACAGATTTCATAGACATTAGGGATGGAAGGGACCTCGCAAAATCATTGGGTCCATCCCCCTGCCCAAAGGGCAAGAAGTCAGCTGGGGTCTGATTACCCCAGCAAGATAAACAGCCAACAATTTTTTAAAGGTTACCAGAGTAGGTGATTGCACCACTTCTGGGGGGAGTCTATTCCAGACTCTGGAGACTCAGAGTGTAAAGAAGGGTTTCTTTATGTCCAGTCTAAAACTGTCTTCCAGCAGCTTATAACCATTAGACCTTGTCTTCCCTTGGGATGCCCTGGTGAACAAACGTTCTTCCAGTTCCTGATACACACCCTTATATACTTTTAGGCTGTCACCAAGTCATCCCTGAGCCTTTGCTTCTTCAGGCTGAAGAGTCCCATGCCCAATGTTTTTTCTAAGGAGTCATGGTCCATGAGCGCACCGCTTCAGTCTGTGAGCACACTGCTTTGGTCCCGCCTCCCCCTTTCGGTGCAGTCCACCAGTTAGTGTCCTACAGTTAGTGTCCAGGTGGGAGCAGGCAGGGTTCAGCCACCACCCTTCTCCATGCCAATTGCTGCCCAGAGCAGCATAGTGGAGTGCTGTGGAGAAGCCATGGGCTGGACACAACTGTGACAGCTGAAATGATGTCTGTGATAAACGTGCTTGTTGAAGGCTCTATGAAGATTAGACCAAGTGTTTTTTCTGTCATTTGTTCAGATATTAAGCTACATGTTGTTGCTAAGAGCCTAATTAAAGTCTAAAATGTAGTAAGGCCTTGTATGTAGTATGAGGCCTTATAAATTTAGCAAAGCCTTATAGAAGTGATGGTAGGCCCTGTGGCGTAGTTAAAATTAACCTTATCAGAAGAATGCAAGGCTTGTACTGCTATTGGTCAGTCTAAGGACAGTTGAAGTAAAAAGAAACTAAATGGCTGTAAGTTATCAGCATAGCTCAGAAGTTACAAATTGGCTGGCACATCCAGAAATCACTTAAAAGGAGGACACAGCTCTGTGAAAGAAACTAGTAATTAGCTGTTGACCTGAATCAGCGAGCCCGTGGATCTCGAGGAGCCCAAGGACTGAATACCAGGGTCTTTCCCGGTACCTCTCAGACAGCACTGATCAGGGATGCCTAACTTTGCTGAGCTTTGTAGGAAGAAAAAATTGTCATACATCAGGCATCAAAGGGGACTGCCAACAAGTTGCCAATGCGAATTATTGTCTGTCGTTATCTGTCTTAACAGAACCACGACTGCACGTAGTATCTTAAGTCAATAAACCTTTCTTACCTTTCTACCCTCGACCATACTCTCAATCCTGAACCTGCCGCAGGCTGCTGGGACAACAATCAATTGATAGAACTGAAAGGGAGGCACTGAGGCCGGTGTGGGACACTTAACCAAGGTAAGCTCCTCACATGGCCCAGGCAGTGGCTCCTCCCCAAGGTGAGGTAAGGCAGGGATGGGGCTGGTGCAGGCTCTGCTGGCTCCGGGAAACTGCTCCATGGGCTCCAGCAACTCGGGGGAACTGCTCCACGCCCCAGCCCTGACGCTGCATGCCTCCTCACTCCCCAAAGCGATATGGGGGTGCAGAGCAGTTCCCCAGAGCTAGCAGAGCCTGCGCCAGCCCCCAGCCCTGCCTTGCCTTGGGGAGGAGCCACTGCCTGCCCAGCATGAGTGAGGAGCTTACCTTTGGTAAGTGTCCCACACTGGCACCGGTGCCACCGCCGCACTCCGCACCCAGCTCCTCCCTGGGCGGATGCGCAGCCTTAAAAAGTTGGTGTGCGGCAAGATTTTTAGTTGTGTGCAGCCACGCATGTGTGCTGCTTAGGGAGAACCTTGCCCAGGCCTCTCAACCTCTCCTCATAAGGCCTGTTCTCTTGACCTTTAATCATATGCATGGCTCTCCTCTGG
Source organism: Gavialis gangeticus (assembly GCF_001723915.1). NCBI lineage: Eukaryota > Metazoa > Chordata > Crocodylia > Gavialidae > Gavialis > Gavialis gangeticus. Next base: position 72,439,816 of record NW_017729022.1, read on the forward strand.
ACTCTCTCAAACTTCTCCACATCCTCTCTCAGGAGCCCAGAATTGGATGCAGTATTCCAGCTGCGCCCTCACCAAGGCCAACCAAAGTGGGAGGATGACTTCTTGAGTCTTGCTTGAGATGCATCGGTAGATGCAAGCCAGAGTGTTGGACTAGATTATCATATTTTGACTTGGTTTCCATGATTCCACTAAACGAATCTACTATTCAGGTTCTTTCCAACTAGATGACGAGCTGACACAACGGATACATTTTTTTCTATCCAAGTGACCAGGAGACCCAAGTAGGTAGCTAAGATATAAAGATAAAGAACCTGCCAGGTGCCCATCCTGGAGTTTGATATATACTCAAGAGCAGCGTTTCTCAACCTGTGGGTCGCAAACCAAAAGTGGGTTGCAAGAATATATGAAAGGGTTGTGAACAAACTTTAAAAATGGATCCTTCTTTAAAAGAGAAAATATGGGAAACTATGGCTTTTCCCTTGCAGGCTGTCAGACCTCCAGCCTGAAAGGGACTACCTGGGGGCCCCTCCTGCCCCACACACTGGGGCACTGGGGGCAGTGGTCAGGGCCATGGGGCTGCTTTCTACTTAAACTATTTACTGGGTCGGGACTGGCACTTAAATGTTTATAAATGGGTCCTGGTACAAGAAGGTTGAGAACCACTAATTTAGAACTTTCATAGTTCTGCAATACATTTTCTAATACCATATATCCAAGGGCTTCTGAACCTAAGGATTCCCAGATGCTCCAGTTCTGATAACCATTTTGGCAACTATTTCTTCTGTCTCTGCCCAGGCCATCTAAAAAGCCTCCTTCTTCCTTTCTATGTAGCAGAGGGTCTCCAGCTTATTAAGACTCAAGGCACCCTTTAGAACAGGGGTATGCAACCCCTGGCATGCGTGCCAAACATGGCATGTGAGGCCATTTTCCTCAGCATGCATTGGGGCCGGGGGGGCAGCAGCTGTTTGCAGCCTCCTGGCTGCAGCTGGCCCCAGATCTACATAGCTGCTGCCAGCCATGAGTCCAGGCTGCTCCCAGCAGGCAGCTGGGACACTGCAAGCCCTGCTGGGAGCAACCCGGGCTCCATGGCTATCAACAGTTTCTCAGAGCCGGGGCTGGCTGAAGCTGAGAGGCTACAAACAGCTGCTGCCTCCCCAGCCCCAGCGGGCGCAGTGCTGACACCTGCTGCCTTCCTGGAGCCCGGGGCTAGGAGACAGCTTGGGCGTGGAGGGCAGCAGCTGTTTGTAGCCTCCTGGCTGCAACCGGCCCCGGCTCTGGGTAGCTGCTGATAGCCATGGAGCCCAGGCTGCTCCCATGGAAGCCCTGCTGTAAGCACCCCAGTCTCTGTGGCTAATCAGCAACTACCCAGAACCCGGACCAGCTGCAAACATCTGCTGCCTCTCCGCCCCAGCTGCCTCCCAGATCCAGACCAACCCAGCCCTGGGCTCTGGGGAGGCAGCACATACTGGCAATGCTCCCTGCTGTCCTGCCCTTGTTGCATCCTTAAAGCAGTGTTGGAACCTGGCACAGCAGGGCACAGCGGGGGGGCACAGAAAGCTGCCTGCTCCCAGCAGCACAACCCTGCACTGCTGCCCACGCTGCTCCCATGCACACAGGGGAAGTGTGGCAGGGCAGCAAGGAGCTGGGAGCAGGCAGCTTTCTACATCCCCTGCTGTGCACTGCCACACCAGGTTCCAACACTGCTTTGCAGAAGTGGCAAGGGCAGCACAGCAGGGAGCATTGCCGGCAGCAGATGTTTGCAGCTGGCCCAGGTTCTGGGTAGCTGCTGCCAGCCACAGAGCCCGGGCTGGGGGGCAGGAGCAGCAGGGCATCCTGCCATGTACCCCCTGCCCTTATTTTGTTTTTCTGGTATGCCAGCATACCTTCCAAGGTAGGCATTGTGGGGGTTTTCGGCACTCCGGCCAAAAAACGTTGCCTACCCCTGCTTTAGAAAATGCCAGCTCTTAGCTTTCATACCTGTTTTTGGACTAAAGAAAAACAGAGCAACTCTGTTTCAAAGAACTCTGGAAGTCCACAACAAGTCAGAATATTTTTGACACTGGATTTCTATTTGTAATCTCTGAGTTTATCCTGAGAGTCATATGTATGTGTTTGCTCATCTAACAGTGTTGATACTATATTTGCTTGCATACCATGTGCCCCCAGATAAGATGTGCACCTTGTTATGGAAGGCAGAATATGGGGGGGTGGGCAGGGGGAATTTTTCTAGTTGATTACTCTACATCAAGACCAACTGTGTGACACAGAATAAGTCCTCCTGGAAAACAGGGTCCAGGAAGTGTGGCATCCCAGGAGACCATCTGGGTGAGGAAGCAAGAACTGCCTGGTGCGGCAGCACAGCAACAAGTCTAGGCCCCAGACTCTCACAAGGGCAGTAAGCAAGATTTACTTTGCACCCTGGTTGGGAGTCACTGCCACATATT
>NW_017729022.1:72442270-72449750 GCF_001723915.1 Gavialis gangeticus
AGAGATATGAGCACCCTGGTTGGGAGTCACTGCCACATATTTCTGGCATTCCGACTGCAGCCCCTTCACCTCAGCTCAGCCCTAATCCCACCAGTGATCTTCTAGTTTCTTGTGGCTCTAGCAATCACTTCATTCATGCCTGCCATACAACCCACACAATTCCTACTTCATGGCTTTGGTGGAAACAGGACCTGGGTCTTTACTTCACTGCCACAAGAGGAACCACTTATTACTTTACTGGATTATCCATTTCCCCTATCAATCTCCCTATTCAAATACCTTTTCTCAACAGTAAACAGCCCAACTGTAATAGACGCTTAGGCTGCCTATACACAAGCAGCAAGGCTGCTCCAACTGTAATTGCAGCACATCAGAGCAGACTTTATTAATCAAGTCTGCTGGAGTGTAGTACTTACTGCACTCCAGCGTCTTGTGTATCAGCATCCCCACACTTGATGTCAGTGGGAGTGCTTTATTCGATAAGCTTCAGATATAGTGCCCTGTCACCATTTTTAAGAGCGAGAACGCTGATGCACGAGATGCTCTGGGTGCTTTAATTAGAGAAGCTCTTGAAGCCACTCTAGTTAAAGCCCCTCCTCCCCTACCCCCCACTCCCACAGCATGTGTATAAATGCCCCAAATCTCTCCCAAGTGCAGGGATGCAAAGCTTCTGCCCCATCTCCAATTCTGACTCCCTATAGGAAGAATTTTTCTGACTCTACTCTCCTTGCCCACCCCGATTCCTTTTCTTAGTCACATTTATTTGGAAGCTTCTCAAACTCTTTGCTGGCTTCAGTGCTCCTACTGGTGCTTCAGACTTGCTTCCAAGATCTGGGTAAACCATGGAGTATGTGACTCAGGTTTAGTCATCAGGTTTGAAATAGCTGCACTTACTGGAGGCAGAGGATCAAATCCCAACACAGACTCCCTCAGTGTGGGAGGTAAACCACTTATATGCATACACCTCTCAGAAGAGTTTTAGAACATGAACCCCGATGCTTATAAAAACCACTTAACTACCACTCCTCCTATGGCACCTTTCAGTGTCCTCTCTCTGCGGTCGCTCTTCCTACAAAGTGAAATGCACAAGCCAACTTTTCCATTTAACTCAGTCCAAGAGTAGGGTAGATTAGGGGAAACTTATCTTTCCCTCATACCAATTTTACATCTTAGAAAGTCCATGCACTTTCGGTCCAACAGCAACTTTATTTATTCTCTCAAGGCAGAATTCATCTTTATATTACAGCAGCCCTCATATGCAGTGTAAGGGAAAAAAGCCGGAGGCAAGGACCTCATCTTTGGTGTCTAAACATCTTCAAGGTTGATTTCCTCCAATATGAATTTAGAAGAAATTACAGATTTTTCTAGATTATACAGCACATGGACCAAGTGATGGAGTCCATTTTTCAGATGTCTTATTCTTCCCAAGATTTTCCTTTTCTGTTGATACAGGTTGAATACTGTTTTGTCCTCCCCTTAATTATTCTTAGACATGAGAGAACTGATCAGATGACATTAGTTTCTCCTTGTCCAGAGAAAGACAGTATTTATTTGACCATGCCTTCAAGAAGTACTGAAAGGCAGTCAAACCATCCCCTTCCTTGCTATCAACCCCCGAAATCCAGAGTGAGTTAGAAAAGAATAGAGACAAAATTCAGTGGTTATTTTCTGACTATCAGTAACGGAAACTTATTAAGAAGCAAAACAGATCTTAGTTTCATAGCTTTGTAAGGTTACACAGTGATTACAAAATAAGATCCTTTGGAGACCCACGAAGGCAGCCACCTAAATACTTACAGTGACCATACAGCTACCAAGGTATACAGAGACACTGAGACAAGAGCATTTTACAACTTGAGAATATCAAGGCATTTGGAGCCAAACAGAAACGACTGGAATAAGTAAGAAGGGGCAGCTGGCTTGGTCTCTGGGGAATGAAAATTGGGGGGGGGAAGAAATCACATTCATTCACGTGGGTCTAAATGCACACACAAAGGTAGTGTTAAAATCTCAGAGAGAACTGGTCTTGTTTTCCCAGAATGAAAACAGGAACTAGGACCTCAAGACAGATAGGCAAACGTCAGCAGGCAAAGGCATTAGGAACAACTGAGTATCATAAAGCAGGGTTTGACAACTGACAGACTCCAGGCCAGTTCCAGCCTACCAAGCAATTGCATTGACCTGCAGCACTGCGACATCAATGGCACATCATATGGGAGGGGGAAGCAGTAGTGTTCTTCTATCCTTGAGCAGTTTTTCCGCTGAGCTGCCTGTGGCCACCCCAGCCCTCCCTCCTCTCTCTTGCATGCTGCCTTACATTAACCATTCCTTCTCTTGCAGTCAAATTTGTTACAGATAGGAGCCAGCAGCAAGGGATGGCAGTAGTTGCAGCAGACTGGCAAGAGAGCAGAGGGCTGGGACAGCAGCAGCTGTGTCACAACCAGCACCCTACTTTTGACTAAGCCTGCCTCAGCTCAGCCTGCTGCTCCTTACAAGTTTGCTGATTCCTGTTGTAAAGGATTTCCAAACTTTGACCATTGTCTAAATAGATATTATAATAAAATAAAAGGCTTAGTCTGTCTGTGTGTCTGTCCATAACGCTTCTGACCAACTGCATGTGCACCGCCAAAAAAGCAGATGGCGATTGGCTGGGTGATGCATGGGCCCAAGTTTGAGCCACTGCCAGCGAAGTTTGGCAGCAGGGAACACAGCCCGGCCATCCCAGCAGCGGGGCTTCCCTCCTGCCTCCCTGCCCAAGGGTAAGGCGGGGAGAAATCATGGTGGCGGCACCCCGCAGAACAGCTAGCAGGGAGGGGGAGGCAGCGGGCAGGTGGACCCGAAGCGGCAGGGGGGAGGGGATGGGAGGAAACAGGGCTGGATGCAGGGCTCCGACCCTGCCAGCCCACCCCCTTCATTCTTGACGGGTAATTTGCTAGTCAATTCATAATGACTATCCTATATTGCTTTCTTCTGATACTTATGCAGAAATGAAAACAAGGCCAAGGAGAGGTAGCACTAGCATTATGCTAGCTACAAAGAGTTGTTTTCTAAGGAAGCTACTGGGAACTCAAAAGAAGAAACACTAATCATCTTTCTTCCACTGCAAACAGATATTGGGACAGAATAAATATTCCTTTAAATAACATACAATATATAAATGGTGTAAAAGAGGACATTAAGAGCAAAGAGTAAAAACAACATTTTAAAGAAAGGCAACAAGAAATTCTACAAAAGTGGCCTAAACAGTAATTCAAATAAAGTTGTGACTTGTTCATCACACGTTGCCTTCTACTTCGATAAAGTAGGTTACTCAGAAAGCAAAAAAGCAAAATCAAATCTTCTTTATGACAGAGAATAGGAGATATAATCCATTTCAAGCATAACGTTTTGAACTATTCTTCTGATTCACCCAACAGTGACATAATTATTTAAATATTACTTATGAAAACTGTAAAAGTTGGTTTGTTGATTCCCATTAGGTTTGGGAAAATTTAAAGCATTTAAATTAAATCCAATCCAATTAAAGCCTTTTAAGATGGTTATCCTCCCCAGACGTTTCTCTAGGTTACTAATACCTCACCCATGTGTCTATCCCAGGAGAATTCAGCCTCAAACCCCTACAAACACAGATTATCCAATAGTCCCGGCATGCTTCTCACAGCAGAGATGAAATACGGAGCAGTCTCTTTCACATTGGAATCCCATAACCAGAATTTGGGACCTATTTCACTGACATCTACTTGTAGTCAGCAAAGTATTTACACACATCTAAATACAAATAGTCAGACTTCATTGGACTCAGTTTATCTGTTTCAATATGGAACATCTAAACAGAGGTTAAGTTTGAATAACAGTTTAGGTGATGAATGGAGAATGATCACATGTATACGAGGGTGTCTATAGTGAGATTATTGAAAAGGTAAGTAGTTATGAATTAGAAGGAAAAAAACCTGAGGCACATTCATGGAAGCATTATTTTTTTTAAATCAAACTCAGAAACCTGCGGATGTTTTGGGGGTTTACCTCCCATTACAGAACCACCTATATATCAATATCATGTAGGCACTGATTTAGTTAATAGATTTAAAATAAATACAAGCCTCAACACTTGAGAATTCACTTTATCAAAGTGCTCTTACCAGTCTCTAGCAGTTATAAAATATAAGGCATAAATACTTACTTTTTAAAAAATGTTGTGTAAATAAGCAATTATTTTGAATGTTTTAAAAAGCATATATAGCAAATAACAGGAGAAACACTAAATAAAATAGAGAAATTCCAGTACCTTGGATCCACGACTTCACCAACAATTTCTTCCAGTTTGTCAATAAAATTAACAAAGTCTGAAAGTCCCTTTACATGGGTCCTTAAAGGATCAAACAGTGAAGGTGCATAACCTTTGCCTCCAAGTTCTATGGTTCGGATGAAAGATGTTGCCACCTTTTAACAGAAAAATATTTAGATAGGTAAAACTGTAGTGGGAACAGAAGAGTAGAAAGTTAGAAAGAGAACATAAGTTAGCCATTTTGAAGAAACAATCCCTTCTCAGCACAAATGAGAAAACAACAGGGCAGAGAAGTTACTCACCTGTAAATGGAGTTCAAGGTATGTTACCCCTTTATACTACCCATGATGCACACCCTATGGATGCACCTATCATTATTTAGTTGGAGACTTTTTGCCTTAGCAATAGTCATAAGGTACACTGTAGCCCTCATTTCAAGAGGATGAAGGGCAGTATGCACTATCTATTTCTCAGTTTCCTCCTAACTGCAGAATTATGCACTGCATGCGAGTCTGAGGAAGAGGGAAACAAAACACAATGAAGATACGCACATGAACAACAACAACATATCTTGGAGAATCTGAGTCACTGGTAAGTAACTTCTTTATCCTTTAAGCAACTGTCCAAACCAGTGCCCAATTACTGGGAGGGGGTGTCAGAGTTCCCTATGTGAAGGAAGTCTGAAGAACCACCTTACCAAATACAGTATCACCCCAGGGGGCACATGTAATTACATAGTATTTGACAAAGGTATGTGCCTGCAGGTCAGTAGATACTGATTATGGAAGTTGGTTTTGGCTCTAATCCTTGACAGCAGTTCCACTTCAGTGGTCTCATAACACAGGTAACCAAAACCCAATATCCAAGAGGGACAGTCGCTGTACTGGTAATTTTCTGCCTTTATATCCTTCAGCTAAGGAAGGAAAATAGTTGAAGACTTCCAGACTTAGTTGTGTACAGATAAAAAGACAGGAAGAAGTCTTGAAATGAATACTGGCAAGTTGATTTGTTGGCCAAAGTGAAATTCAGCAACCTCCATTAATAAAGTTAGGATTGGTCCTTGAATAAAGGTGACCCATACATGAACAGCAAACCTCTACTCTACCTTAAAAAGTATGCAGAATCAAATGAAGGGAACACAGGTCTGGGTAAAACACTCTCTCTCTGACCTGGATAAGCTGGTCTAGGATCAAGAGTAAAATCATGGGGTCAGCCAAGTCCAGAGTAGAGGTTCTGAAGCAGCATGAAACCATGCTGCTGTGGTGGACATGATGAACTGCTGAGGAGTTGACTGTGCCAAGAATCAAGAGAGTCAGTGGACAAAGTCTCATCATGCCCAGCCCAGCTAAACTCACAACTGGATCATGACACAGAAAGAGAAGTCAGAATCACAGAAGTGTTCTGTTGAGATTCAGAAGAGCTGCTGCTGATGTGGTAGGAGTAGGGGGCACTGATGGCATCAGCATCCTGCTTCAGAGCAGAAATAAAAGCAGAGCTGGAGCCTCTATGAGCTTTGAAACCATTCTTAAGGGGACATAATATCTCAGATGTAAATGGGAAAGGCCATAACACAAAAGGTTTCCTTAGGAAGTACAGAAAAACTTCACTGAGGAGCTAATTTTAGGGCTGCAAAATACCTCAAGGGATCCAATTGGTGGGATGCTCTTGTAAAGAGCTGGTACAAGCAGGGCTGGTTTAAGCATATAGGCAGCACAGGAAGCTGCCTAGGGCAGCAAAAATGGTAGCCTACACGGCAGCCTAGTTTGCTGCCCCCTACAATTCACAATTTTGTTTGCCTAGGATGGCAGAAATCCTTGCAGCAGTCCTGGGCAGAAGAGAACATGCAGTTCTCAACTGAGTCTCTCATTCCTGAATCCAAAGTGGATCCCATGGATTTACTATAGAGATGCATCTGAAGTTGGATTTCATGCCGCTTTCAGTCATGGAATATAACAGACCTTTATATGAAACAATTTCAAGGAATATAACACTTCTGCAAGACACCGGAAATCTGGTGTATCCATCAAGTATGGTTACAGCAGCATCACAGGTCAGACACGGTTATGATTCTTCACATTTAACAAGGTTTAAACAAAGCCTTCTGAAAAGAGCAACAAAACATCATAACACCACCACAAACTCCTGATCTCTACATATAAAGGAAATAAAGAGAATTTAGGAGGTAGCCATAGGAAAAATGAAGCCCATTAAAATAATAAAATAATGTTGTGAAGTAAAATAAAAGGAAGGATTGGGGAAAAAAAGGATGCCAAACCCCAACTGAAAGAAGACTGATAATAAATAAGGTCTCTTTCTCTCTCTCTCTCTCTCAGCCTGGTAAGAAGGATGGCTGCCTTCTGCCTGCAAGCTCTTCAGAGTCTGCTCTTTGCTGGGGAACAGCTCCCTTAGCAACTGCTGACCTTTGCTTTCCTGCCTCAACCTTGATCAGGAACTCTCTTGTGGATTTGCTTTGACTGAGACAGCCTGCCACCCTTCTACTGCAGTCTCCCCTGGGCCTGATGTGCTTGCCTCCAACTGACACCTCACAGAAAGCACGTGCGATTTCCTGAGTTTTTTTTGCAGCAGGAGACCCTGGTCCATAACTTGGTCTTGCAGCAGGTGGCACTGAGACTCACCTCCAGAAGCCTCATTGTTTCCTTGATCCAGTCACACACATCAAGCTGACCCTTTTGAACTCAGCTCTGGTCTGCCAGGCTCTCAGCCACAGCCTGGTTTGCACTCTGTCCATTTTGCTTTGTGTCTCTTGGCTGAAGTGAAAGCTGCCTTCACCGTGGATGCACTTGCTACCCTCGAAGACCATCTCCACACATAAAAAACCCTCCCCTATGGCAGCTCACTAGCCAGACCCTCTCTGTCAACTCCTATATTTCTCCTGCTATGGACAGTAATGAGTGGTGGGCCCAGCCCCCTGCTGTCCTGCTGCAGCTGCTCTTTCCTGCCCTTAGTACCCTCTTTGGCATGCTGGATTTTGGAATTCACTAAGACAGTATACATCTTCTTTATCCCACACTGAGCGGCCAAGGAGGGCATGATCTGCCTGGCAAATTTCCCACTCAGCCAGGGCAAGATGGTAATTCTGACAAGCTACAGAAACCAGTTAGCATGGACTGATTCTGATGATGCCCTTCAACTGTTTCACTTCTTGGTTCAGACATGTCACATTTGAATTTGGAC
>NW_017729022.1:72454750-72470108 GCF_001723915.1 Gavialis gangeticus
GAGGGCATGATCTGCCTGGCAAATTTCCCACTCAGCCAGGGCAAGATGGTAATTCTGACAAGCTACAGAAACCAGTTAGCATGGACTGATTCTGATGATGCCCTTCAACTGTTTCACTTCTTGGTTCAGACATGTCACATTTGAATTTGGACACTTGACCTTGCAACAAAACATGGACCAGTTTGTGTTGTACTGGGCCATCAAGGAGGCCTTCTGCAAAGTGGAAAATGGACAGCTAGTCCTACATGAGCAACCCCATGTGAGGAATGGGGGAGAGGGTTTCAAATCTCCCATTGTACATTCTGTTGCTGACAAGTATTTCATGTTGAGCCCCTGGGAGGGCCACATACTTTTGCATTTTCACCACTTGTTTTTGGTGTAATATTTGTATAATAAAGTTTAAACATCAAAATTAAAAAGTGTATGCTATTTTTTCTTTCCAAAACACACAATTATAGCAATAACAGTAGGAAAAAAGCTTTTAGAAGGAAGGTTTTGAACAAGTCTACAGGCTGTAAACACAAATTAAAAAATTATATATAATCTGTAGGCAAGACCATTTAGAGGGACTAACGAACAGGAACACTGCCCTTTATCCCTTTAGCACAGCCCAAAAAGATGCATGTCCTATGGCAATTGCTAGAGCAAAGTCTCTAACCAAGTGTTTGAGGTTCATATTCACCTGCAGTAAGCATCTGCTTATGGACAATTCTGCAAAGGAGAATGATGGCTCATATTATAAACAGTTCTAGCAAAGTCAATTGAATGACTCGGTGGTAAATATTGTCCCCGAAAGCACGCATTTACAAGACCACATCTTAAAACTGGTCACAAGTTCTGCAAGCAAATTATTAAATTAGCACCTAGTAATTCAGCATATTAGCCTCTCTGTCAAATTGAGGTAAATTTTGAGGATACTTATAAATGTGATAATTCCAGATGTATCCACTTATGTAAGAGGTCTCATTTGAGGTTCAGCTCACATGCAAAATGTTACGCAAGTTCAGAAAGTGTCTTATGACATCTAAAATGTGCATCTAAAAAGTCAGTTCCACCAGTGGACTATTTTTCAGAGGCATTAAGTGCCAACGCATTCCCTGCAGTGTAATATGGAAGTGGAATAAGGACTGCACATGTACAAAAAAACTACAAAAACCAGGCGAGTTTAAGTGTCTAAGAAAGGATTTAGGTACCTAACTTCCAACACTCACTTCTTAGTTTTCATATATTTATAAAGTAGCTGAAGAGGCTCTAAAAACAATAGTCTTCCCATAAACAAACACAAATTTATAGAAGTTTTCAGAACTATTATTTGTGTACTACCTTTCTGGAGACATAACACTCCATCTGTATGGCACAACATTCACTATGGTGCATAGTCTTACACTTCATATTATAAGAGCTTATTTGTTTTGCCCCATGACTTGAAAAAGTAAAACGGGAATTACTTTAGCAAGAAATGAAAGACCTGCCAATTTTCATGTCTCTGCTGTGGATTGTGTGTGGTTCACAGGACCTTGTCTCCTCAATGGAAAATATTTTGGCTTCATGAAACCTCTCCAAGGCAAAGATGCCAAGAGAAGGCTTCTGAACACAGAAGAGAAGTTTCCCTTTTGGCAACCTTTACAGAGTGCAACAAATCCAGTCCAAACACATACCATTTTTATACAACATTAACACAACATTAGTAGCTAAAATAATTAATCCTAGAACTGTGGTTTCACAATTTTTTCCATACTTATTCAAACATAAAAAAAATCATGAGAGAGTTCAGCTGCCTCAGCACAAAGGAATTACCCTGTAGTAACTGTGTTTCCTTGAAATGTTGTTGTCAGCATAGATCCCTCTGGGCTAAATTAGAGCAGTAAGGGCTCTGCATATGCCTTATGCTCCTCATTGCTTCCTTAAGAGGGCATAGGGGGCAGAGCAATGCTGACCCTCCCTAAATTCCACAATAATTAGAAGCCAATGGTAATTGGAGACTTCAGAAGTGGGGGTGGAGGGCAAGTTATTGGTATCAATGTGGCTCTTGTGCGCCTTGAAGTGGCACAGAATTATTAAAGTGATTGTGGTTCTTCAGTGTGGAGCATGCTGCACATGAGCACATGCCCCATGCACGAGAGACTGGATTCCTTTAATAAGCAGTGTTTTTTGGAGCCATGCATGTGCCCTGTACCTTCTTATGCTCCCTACGCAACCATAAAGGGTGGACTGTCTGCATCGCTTCCTCAATAACCTGCACCTCTAAGCCCATGAGAGCTAACAACTCCAAGATTATCAGTGGATCCATGCTGACAACATCTTGAAGAACTGCAGCTGCTGTGGAGCAAGCACAAATTTGTTTAAGTATGTGCCAGTGTGGACCCCATTGTAAGTAACTGGTAAGCAGTATCTCCCTATACAGCAGATCAAGAAGTCAAAACAGTTCTATTGAATAAGTATCGTAATACTGATCTTTCAAATTTGAACATCTGCTTTGGCTACCATGCAAAGAGCAGTGTTATAAAGTCAACTGCAGCATGTAAATGTTTTACAACTCTCCGGAACAGACTGGAGCCTCGGGGAGGCCAAAGAGGCATGCAGGGATTCCAGAAGCCTGGAGAGAAGGCTTTCTTGCACATCCTTCAGTCTCCGAAACTTGCCAAGGACAGCCTAGTGCACAAGAGACCAGGTGTGCCTTCAAAAGAAGTGACAACAATTTGGTGACAGGCTCATGGCTTGTTTGCCAAAGTCAGTGAGGTTTCTAGGCATTGCATAGCTGGAGTCCCATTTTTGTAATATGCTTCTCACAACTATAAAAAAGTTATATATGCACACAAAATTTACTTGTCCACTTTTAAGCCTCCTGTGCAAGTATACACCCATTTCACAAATCCTATGCATCTTATTCTGACTCAAAATCTAGACTCTTGTGGGGGGGTTGTGCTGACTGTAGGCATTAGCTCAACCTTGCTTTATACCGTGAAACAGCCTTGAAGGGAACCACACAGATTTTTATCATACTGTTTCATTACTTTGAATGTATAACAAAGACAAAATATTGAAAAAATTACTACTGGATTTGATATACATACCAGAAAAATGGACATTTGTCTTTCTTGCGCAGTGTGCTTCAGGTCAGTGAAAGCTTCTCTTCCCAGCCCTCTTTCAGGAACATTTAGAACATGAGCCAACGCCAGATCATTCTTAGAATTCACCAACAGGTTTAAATACGCACAAAAAAACTTCTTCACCACCAGTAGCACCTGAATGAGAAGGCAGCAAGGAGAAGAGCAAGAAAGCTTGATAAGTTTTCACTTAAAAAGATATTAATTAGATATCTGCCAAAGTAACAGGTCTAAAAGAGTAAGAACATCATATACACTGAATTCCAGGATACTGACTTCTAAAAATAAGACAACTAGGGAAAGATGGATGGAAGCAAACATGATGCACATACAATATTTTTTGGGATATTTACTCAATTACAACTTGACATTTGAGATTTATTTCACACTCTCCCCCCCGCCCCATTGCACTGTTGGGCTCTAATTTATCTTGGGTCTCCTCCATAGGAACCACACTGTCAGATCCTCCTTTCATAACCCAGGGTGAAATCATGTTTCTGCTGAGTTCAATGGTATTTCTGCCATTATCTTCAAGTGTTCCAAGCCTTCACTAATCAGTTAAGGCCTGATTGTCCTTTTGCCTTCTACTGAATTTGAATCAAGCCCCTAATGATCATGGTTCCTGCATAGCTTCCTGAAAGAGGAATGACATGCAAGACCTTGATGATAATTGTGATTTCAAAGAACATTATGTTACTGAGTACTCTAAGAGAACAAGGGCCCTATAAAAAAGCTTATCCCTGACCAGAAGAATTTTCAAATGTAAAGGCGTAGGAAGAAGATATAAAAAACAAAAAATAGATGGCGAGAGGAAGAATTAAAGTTTTAAAGAAAACTAAGGAAGACTGAGAAATATTTTGCTGGGAGCTGCTGGTGAGAGTTTTTCCAGGGTGTAAGGGACTGGAAGGAAATAAAATCTAGCATGTAAAGCTTAACAGAGCTATTACCTCACAGTACATCACTGAGCAATTTTCCAGCCAACTAGTCAAGGCAACATCAGAGCTGAATGTTTCTGAGGACACTCAGAAATAAAAGGGCAGCAGCTATTGCCTAACTCCTGCTGCTTGAAGAGTACCTAAGACCATGCATAAGCAAGGGAAAACAGACCTTTTTATATTTGAAGGGGGGCCTAGCCTGACAACCAATATATACAGAGGACCAATATTCAGAGGACTCTTGACTGCTCTTTAGCTTTGCAGAATAGTCCTCTCTGGCCCTCAGTTCAGAAGTTATGGAGAGGAATACATAATTCAAGGGCAATTTTGACTAGTAGTAAGTGATGAAGAGCAAACTACGTTTCCCCTATTAAGCTAATTTTGCATATATCGTGCATACTTTAAGTTGCAGTAAAGATGAGAATAAATGTTTACCTTCATACTATCCTGGCTCTGTCTGGTGACTGGTGAAGAGGGCGTACAAAGAACAGTACTATTTTCTTCTGCCAAGTCTGGTATTCCAGATATGAATTCCAGCAACTGAACCTTCAGTAAAATATATCAAGCAAAATAACTATATAGTTACTGCAATTACAGTAACCACAGCCTCTTCCAACCCTTAAAAAAGAAGAAACAGATTGTATGGGCTGCTCTGCCTTTGAAAACAGGAGACTTCCAAATAGGCATCATACAAGCAGAGAATTGAGGTATAAGCCTGAAAATACAGGAATTACCCTGCCACACATGCATGGCAGGAGGTGTGATTGTGGATTCAGCATCAGATGGTAAAGGGGGAGCCTAGGATCACAATCTTGGGCTTCTCTTGCACTGGCAAGTAGCAAACTCCTGCAGCTGAGAAGGCCCATGCACTCCCACAGCCATAAGCCCACTTCAGACTGGGGTCACAACCGCAGCAGCACGCCATACATTTTCACGGCTGGGATCCTGCATCTGACAAGGCTCAGAGCCATGGGTGAACCCCATGCCCTCCCACAGTTGGGGAGCTTGCAGCTGTGGGAGCTCATGTGGCACCCCCGCAGCTGTGGGCTGTCAGCTGACAGGGCCACCAGCTGCAAGACCGCATGGGGTGTCCCTGCTGCTGTGAGCCCGTCGGCTGCAGACCCCCAGCCACAGAGGAGCAGCTGCACACATGTTCAATTAACTGCATTATAGAGAAAAGCCACAAAGTTATTACATATTTTTGGTGAAATCAATCTGTAGCTTATTCCTCATTTTATCATTCCATTTATTGATTGAACATGTGAGGGGTCACAAATTAAAGACATGATTAACAGGTTGATCACATCTTAAGTTCAACATATAGCAGGGGCCTAATAGGCCAAATAGAATCTGGCCCCAAGTATTTTTCTGCTAATATAATGTTTCTGAAATCTAGAGACCTGGTAATGTTAAACGTTCAGTTAGGAGGATTCTTGTCCACCCGCTCTAGTATCAGAAGCCCATGAAACAGGAGGAAAGGAAGAAATAAACAATCATTTAAATATTTCTTTAAAGACATAACAGTTACAAAGCTAAAACTTTCTTCCTCACAGAAAAACAAAGCAGCATGTATAGACAGTTCAGGGCTTTTGGAACTACTGGAGCTAGCTGTATTTAAACCATTCCAGAAATTAAAAATGAGACACTTACTGAGGATATCTCTTCACTTTCAGGTATTAGCATATGACACTTCTGACATATCTCTATTAGATCCAACAGATTGCTGCTCTTTAAGAATGTATCATAAGCTTTTCTAATGTCTGCATAATGTACAGGTGCTTCCATGTCTTCACATGATAATCCCAATTTGTCACGTAGAAAGTAATTCCACGTTTCCAACACATCACTTAGCAATACTGTGAAGTCTCCACAGTGCTATTATAAAGAGGAAAAACAAAATAGCATTATGTTTCATGGGTACTAAAGACGTTAAAAAAAAATAAACTCAAAACTAGCTATTAACTTTTTAAGATCCCCCTCTATTCTAAAGTACCTTAACCCTAACTCAGTTACACTATACCAAAAAAAAGTTGACTGTACAATTGAAGAATTTTAGACTATACACTCTTAGTTTCCAGTATTTTACCTTGTGCGTGAGCATAATTCTGCTAACAAGATTGGCCTCAAACTTCAATAGAATGACTGGTATTCAAATGCTTAAAGTTAGAAATGTGCAAATGTATTCACAGGCTATGGAGACACGTCCTTCTCCCCACCCTCGGTCTGCCAGAGATAAAATAAGCACCCACCTCCCCCAGCTGAGACGCTCCCAATATATGCAAGTAGGCAGCAAAGGCTGAAAGTAGCTTGGAGAAAACCTAAGTGCACACCCCAGCACAGCATTCAGACTCTCACAAGAACAGCTCTGCACTACTGTGACCATGTGTCCACAAAGCCTATCTTAAAAAAAGATAATTTCTAGGAAAGGGGAGAGATACATTTTCTGAAGTGCTCCTATTCTAATTTTCTATATTTTTTCCTTTCAACAACAATAAAAATCTAGTCAATGCAGCTCATACTGGACTTAAACACCAACAGAGTTCAGAAAAATATTTTCTCAATTTGGTTTGAAAGAATTATTTCAGAAGTCACTAGTTAAAAATAAAACATTTATATACAGTAACTAAAATTAAAATCTGGTGTCAAAAGATCAAGGATTGCAGTTTAACATGTTGTAAAACAAATTCAAATTTAAATAAAAGTGAACTCCATGGATCAATTTTTATGATCAAGTCCCTATCATGACAACACAATCCTATTATTCATACAACTGAATGAAAGAGTCTGTGGTAAAAATCAGAAAATGTTTTGCTAGGAGCACCTGCCAACTGGCTAATATATGAAGGAAGTTCAAGCAGTTCAGTGCTTTCATTCCCCCATAGACATCAGAAAGATTGTATTTCACAGGCATAAAACAAGAAAAAGAAGTTTTACACATTTTAAAGTACTTCGGTTGTATTTTTTGATAGAACGTTGTGCCAAGTATGCTCTTTCAGGAGTTCCAAAGCCCTGTTTTGCTCGTTCTAAAATGAAGTTAACACTAAATTTGGGGAGCAGCGAGATTTTTTACAGTTCTTCCTAGGGCTAGGTAGCTAGCAAATAACTGCTAGTGATACTGTAAAAGTTGTTTAGAGATGGAAAGGCATGTGTTATAACTTGGCTGAGTACCTCACAGAGGGCAAATCCCTTTGAATCCCTATGATTTTAAGAGTATACACACACCTGAGTGCATGTGTTGGCACTGCGCATCCTCACCACGTATGGTGGGGTTGGATGAAACCAGAATGAACCAACGAAGGAGAAACTTCCAGTTTTAATATCTCTACATTTTACCGCCAACACTGATCAGTAAAGTAATACGGCCACGTTGTACCTTCTATAATAAGCCTCATAGTATGATGGATGGAGAGCCAAGAACTGTAAGGTTTACCTCACAGTTTCCTAATCATTTTCAAGTCAACGCAGAAAATATGTTGTGCTGCAGAGAAAACAGTGTATGCAGACACTGAAAGAAAAAAAAAAAAAGCACTCATCCATAGAGGCATATACTAGGGGTGTGAGAAATGGGCCCTATTCAATTCGGATTTGGCCCAAATCAGGGACAGCAATTCGATTAGTTAATTCAGATCACTATCCCTGATTCGATTCAGCCAAATCTGAGTCTGAAGATTCAATACCAATCAAAAATCAGCAATTCAGCACAGAAGCAACTTTAAACCTTTTTTCTACATACCTCAAGGTATCAGGCATGGCTTGTGGGATGCTCTATCTGCCCCAGCATCACCGCATTCACAAGAGCTCGAGGGGGCGTGGGAGCCCTCCACGTGCTCAGCGATGAACCCGGAAGCAGACCAGAAATACTTTGGGTCCACTACTGGGTCTGCTGGGGAGCATACTAGCAGATTGGCGATCGACCACGAGGGGACCCCAGGTGCCCCCTGCAGACTCAGGAAGCACCAGTCGCTGAATGGGGGGGAGGGGCCTCCCCAGCAGACCCAGAAGTGTTTTTGGTCCGCTTCTGGGTCTGCTGCTAAGTGCGCTGGGGAGCCCCCCATGCCCCTGTGGGACACTCCATCCGCCCCAGCATTGCAACATTCACAAGCCACCCAGCACCTCGAGGTATGTAGAAAAAACATTTAAAACTGTGTCTCTGTTTGAATCGCCGAATCTCTCAGAATCAATTTGGAGAGATTAAAGAATCTCCCAATTAGATTCGGATTGGGAGATTCAACCACCGAATCAAATCAGTGACCGAAGGTTTGCACAGCCCTAATATATACCACCCCCATCTATATCCAGGAAGTTCAGATTACATCATCTCTGCAAAGAGAACCTCCCTCCTATAGCATTTACTGGGATACTGCACCCCAACGCAACTTCACAGTGGTCTGAAGGCTACGGGACATTTTTTTTGTGTGTATAATTTCTGGCACTTCCAACCCAAGCACCACTTCCCTCCCCCCCACCAGAAACAAATTGCCACCACCAAATCACTGCCAATATCAGGACTTAGCAGACCAGATGGAATTGCCTGGCAGGCTGGATCCACCCTGACTGCTGTAGTTTGTCAACCCCTGATCTAGAATATGAGGAACACCTGAAGGAAAAAAGCATAGGCTGGAATCACAGTTAAACAATAATACAGGCTTCAGACATGTTAATATAATATTGAAATGGAGCGATTCAGCATACAAAGGTCAGAAAACTAAGTGCAAGATTTTTTTTTTTTTTTACTTCTGTACAAAATACACGACAAATATGCACATAAAGTAATGATCTTAATCCACATGAAGGCACTTCTAAATGTCCAGCAGTTTCCATTGACAGAGTACTAACCTGTTTATTGACCTCAGCCATTGAGAGCTGTAAAGCCATAAGCATACAGTCTGCTCCACACACAGTTGTTCTTTCTGAATCTGAAAATAGATGCCATTGTCTTCTAAAATCTTTGACCATATTTAAGATCTTTTGCTGAAAGGCAGCCATGTTCCTACAATAGAAGTCACAGAAAGTAAGTTAGATTTTTAACTATCAGAGAAGTAGAATTCAGGAATGGACTTCCAAGCAAAGCAGTGGAGAGAAGGAACATGCATCTTTAAGACTGAATTGAATAAGCTTACGGAAGGGAAGGTGATAGGATGGAGCGTGGCAACATCAAGCAATGCATGATGTGAAGTCATGTGTTTATACCCCAATCTGGGGACTGCAAGGGTATTTCCTATAGAGTGGAAGGCGTCTTTTAATCCCAAACCTCAGAGTTTTGGTTCGTCCTAATCTCCTCTAAACTTTTTAGATCCCATAGTTCATCTGGTGCCCCTCAAGTTTCCTACAAAGCACTCATCCCATCTTCACCCAATATAAACCACCTCCTTTACAATGGGTCTTCACAGTACTGTTTTTCCAGTTATTTAATCCTACTCCATCACCCTCTGAATCCCTTCTTTGGAGAAGGGGGTGATCAAACTGAAACAAGACACCTATTATCACATTAAAGCTGAGACCCAGACAAAAAATTGAGGGCAAAAGAACAAGTGGTGGGAGGACAAAGCAAGAGATGCAAAAGTTTTCCGACAGCCATAACAGTTTCTTCAGCGCAACAAATCTATCTATGGGTCAAGTGCATAAGAAGCCATTCTTTTGAGGTCCAAGGATGCAACCCTCTTTAAAGACAGCTCCAACATGAAAGCAAGGTGGGAGGAGCACTTTCAAGAGCTCCTGAACTGAGTCTCTAATGTGAAAGACAATACCGCTGAAGCCATTCCACAGCCCCATTAACGATTACCTTGCAGATCCACCAACTTATCAAGTAGTAAAAGCAAATACGCAGATAAACAACAAAATATCTGATCCTGATGGAATATCAGTTGAAATTTATAAGCAAGGTGGAAACATGCCCTCTCATCAACTCTTATTGTACAAATCTGGAAACCTGAACAGATACCCAGTGACTTGAAAGAATCATTACCATATTCAAGGAGATTTATTGCAATGAACACTGTGATATTGAACTCCTGTTCATAGCTAGGAAGATCCTTGCCTACATTCTTGTCAGCAAACTCACTTTTCTCACTGAGGAGATTCTACCCAAGCCCTGGTGTGGTTTCAGATCACTTTGATGGACAGCGGATATGATCTCTGTTGCTAGACCTGACTAAGGCCTTTGATTCAATCAACAGAGAGGTTCTTTGTAAAATATTAATGAGATCTGAATGACTGCTAAAATTGGTTACCATTATCAGATTTCTTCATAACAGAACTACAAGCCTCCTAAGCAATGGTGCAAAAATGGACTGATTCACTATTAGGACTAGAGTCAAGCAAGGATGTGCAATTGCACCAACACTTTTCCATGTACATCATAGCTATATCATATTTCATTGCTGATAGACTTCTGTCTGGAGGCTGCTGGAGTCCAGTATCATATGGATGGGAAATCTCTAACATCAGCTGGTTACATTTCAAATCCAAGATAACCAACACCTTCATTATGAATTTCCAACATGCCAGCCTGTGTCATGCATGCCCACTCAATTGAAAAGCTCCAAGTCACTTTGGATTGTTTCTGTGAAGCATATGAAATGCTTGGCTTCACTGTCAACTTCACAAAAAATGCAATACTTTACCAACCCACCCCAAACCAATCAGCTGCTCCACCACGTATTACAATCAGAAGGCAATCCTTGAAGACTGTTGAGCATTTTCCCTATCTAGGTAGCCACCTTTCCCAAAAAGTAAACATAGACAATGATATTCAACACCAGATAACACCTGCCAGTGCTGCCTTCGGAGGTCTCCAAAATTGTGTCTTCAATGACCATGACGAACTTCTCACCTACAGGCTGCGGTCATCCATACCCTGTTGTATGGGTGGGGAACTTGGACAGCGTAGCAGAAACATCTGGAAACTTTGGAGAACTGCCATCGGCAATGCCTGTGGAAAATCCTTCATACCAGCTGGAAGGACAGATGAGTGAATGCCAGTGTTCTGGCTCAAGCAAACACCACCAGTATTGAAACTGTGTTTACACAGCACTAGCTGCGTTGGAAAGGACACGTCATAGGATGCCCAATAACCAGCTCACAAAACATGGCCTATGCTCCCAAATCACTGATGGTCACCCCTCTAGGGGTGGGCAAAGAAGAGACACAAGGACATCTCAAAGGCCAATCGGAAGAAATGTCATAGTAGCATCAATACCTGGGAAACTCCAGCACCGAGTCATCCCCCATAGCAGCGTGATGCATGACAAGGCATCAATCGTTTTGAGCAAACTCACTTCACTAAGAGGTGTATAGATGAGAAAGACAAGACAGATCTGTGACCCTACATCACCAGGATCTTCCTGTTCCTTTCTCTCTGAACTATTCACCACGTCTGCTGTTGAACATGTCGATCTTGACTCAACCTCTTAAGTTATTTGTGGACTCACTAATGACTTCCACTGTTCACTGGAGTACCCTTATTCAACAGCCGAGGACAAATCTTACTCCTTGCCCTTCCCTAAATCCCTTCTTGGAGAAGGGGGTGACCAGCTCAATCTCCACCCTGTACAAATGTGTCATCTGGCCTGTAGAGCTCCCCATAGCTCTGGAGATCTGGTGGCAGGGAAGCACTGTTGACAAAACTCTGGTCCCCCGGGGAGCCTGTCAGGTCCCGCAGGGAGGCTGGATGACACGACTGCACAGGCCGGAGATGGACAACTACTAGCATTCAACACACCCCAGGCGTACTGGACTGTACACCTCTGACTGCACCACCTCTGCATGCATCCACGCATTGTGCGTCTGCCTCTTGCTGGGGTCATCTGACCCCAGCAGTCTTTCCTGCGGGGGGGGGGGCCAGACCCGATGATCTGTAAGGTCTCCTCCAGCCAGTAACAACTCTGAAACGATGAAACACTGCAAGCCAGATAACATGACCCGCGTGCAACATTGTGCTGACCCGCGGTCACTCAGTTGCCAGACAGGGGCACACACAGGTCCAGGCACGAGACTGGGGATCAGATCTGGGTGCACGGCGGGATCGGCGCAGGCTCAGGCAGGGATCCAGGGGCAGGGTCCGAGCGCACAGCCGGATCCAGGCGCACAGGTGGACCGAGCCCGTCAAGCCCCGGAGCTCCCGCACCTGCGTGGCTACTGCAACTGCCCCAGGTCCCTGCAGCCGGGCGGCTGCCCAACGCCACTCACGCCTCCCAAGCTCCCCGCCAGCCCCGGGCTCCAGGCGCCTCCGCTCCGCTTTGCTCAGCCAAGACTCGCGCTCGCGGCTTTCCGGGTCCTCAAGATCCCCCTTCCCCAGGTCCGGGCGGGTCCGGGCAAGCAGCTGCAGGGAGGGTCTCGGACGCCTGTACCTGCGCGGAGGGGGCGGGGCGTCCTTGCCCCGCCCCCCCGCATTCCGGTCCAGTCAATGAGCGAGCCCCAAGCGCCAACGCACGCGAGCCCCCGGTGGTTTGAATTTAAATCTCCCGCAGCCGCCCAATCAGAGTGCCGCAGCCTTTGGCCCGGAAGTGCAAGGTGCCGGGGGCGGAAGCGCTGCTTTACGAACAGCTTCGCAGGAGACGTACAGGTAAGGCGGGGTGGGGAGTGTTGTGAGGGTGTCGGGGGTGTGGTGAACAGCTGTGGGGTGGGGAGAGTACCGCTACCCTCTCCCCTGTGCGTGCGGGTCCCTGCCCTGCTGCGGGGCTCCTCATCCCCTGGAGGGGAGGCTGAGGCAAGGCTGCGCTCCCCTGGCCTTCCTGAAACGCCTTGGGACGAGGGGCAGGCGGGGGCAGGAGCTGTTCCCTCTGCCTGGGGCTCATCTGGGCCCCTTCCTGGTGCTTGTGGGCTGGGCCCCTGCTGCACATGGGGGTGTCTTGAGGCCCCTTTCAGCTTTGCTACTGTATGGTAACTCTGTGATGCTAAAGCCCCTGTGGAGCAGGCAGGGCCCCACGGTCAGAAAATCTCAGTGTCTTGACTTCTTGTGCCCCCGTGCCATTGGTAGGGTCATGTCCCAGGTGTTTTCTTCTCAAGCGTGTAATTTGTTTCCGGGGGGTTTTGTCAGGGAATATTTGTTGTAGCTATATTAAAGATCAGCTCCTTTACAAATAAAACTTCCTACCCAGGAGAACCATACCGCCCTTTACCTTCCCCATGTAATACAAGGTTTTGTTTCTACCTGGGAGAAATTTTACAACTTTTCAATTCTCCTTTGCCAGACAAAGAGCATTTGGGCCAGAAACTTGCAAATAAAGACTCTTTTGTGGGGGTAACTGTCGAATTGGTTTAATAAAAGATATCACCCTTCCCCAAGAAGCTTTGTCTGGGGATCGGAGTGTGTGTGGTTTGTTTGTTTGTTTGTAAATCTCCTTCTCCTGTAACAGTCATTGCTTCTATGCCACCTCCATCTTACCACTGAAATGAAGCAAGACTCTGTTAGGAGCGCTGCCTACACTGTGGACTGCGAAGATTATGTGCACGTGGTGGAGTTCTGTCCGTTTGATAGCGGAGAGGCTTGTTCCCTAATTGCATATGGCGGTAACAATTATGTCGTTGTAGGAACTTGCAGGTTTCCGGTGAGTGGGTTTTTTCTATTTAAGATTTGGAGCTTGGGGAGGTTAATTCATCTTTAAAAGGCATGGTTAAGGAGTACGTTAGAACCACAGCATTTTTTTTTTTCTTTTTAAAAGCACTTTGAGTTGGGCCCATTTTGTTTTTAGATTCCAGCATAATTGTTTTTCAAGCAAGTATGTCCATAGAAATTCACTTTAACGAGAATTATGTATAGTAAATTGAGGCTTGATTCTGCTAATATAGCTTCTTTTTGATCACTGAATAAGACACAAAAATAATAGATCTTTTCTCTTAGAAAGAAAGTTCAATTTCTATGTCTTTCAGAACGTAGGTAATCGCTACCTGAGGAGTTGTGCGCTCTTAGTTTGGACTGTGCCTGGTGAACCGGGAATGTGCTGTATGTGTTACGAAGTGCCATAATTTATCATATCTGATAGAACTCTTCTCCCCAGAGCACTAAGTCCCAATCTGTATGAATCCATTACTTACAGACTGACTTCCAGCCAATGCACGTGATACCAGAAATGAATAATTACTTGCCATATTTCCTCAGATATAAGATGAGGCTTTTTTGCCATTCAGGGTTGGGGGGCATGGAAACCTCTTGCTTGGAACAGCTGCTCCTGTTTGAGATGGAGCCAGGGTAGCTTGTGTGGCAGGTAGGAGGTGTTCAGGGAAGGGGCACACAGTGAGGGGACGTGGGAGGGGGGGATGCACAGAGCAAGGGGGCATGGAGAAACGGTATGCAGGGAGCACAGTGCAGAGGGGAACATGGGGAAAAGCACAGTGTGGGGGGAGCACATGAGAAGGAGTGGTGGGGCAGCATGGGTGAATAGATGCATAGTATGAGGAGAGCATGGGGCAAGGGGTTGTGGGAATACAGGGAAGGGACACAGAGGAAGGGGTTGCAGGGGGAGTATGGGTGAAGGGATGCATAGAGCAAGGGGAGTGTGGGGAAAGGGACACGGGATGAGGTGCGAAAGGGGCCACTCCATGCAAGAGGAAGCACAGAGGAAAGGGCATGCAGATACAGCGGGTGGCACAGGGCAGAAACACATGGAGCAAGGGGAGTTGGTTCACTTAACTGCATTCTGTTTAACTACATAATTTGCAATGGTAAAAAGGAGATGGCAGTGCAGAAGAGATCCTATGCATAATCTTTATTTGTTACATTGTAATCAGTAGGCAAAAAATTAGAACTGGCATTATGTTATAAAGTTAAATTATGCACCTATTCAGTATACATAATGTGGTAGTCTGCATAATTCATGTTGGCCAGTTGTTAGGTAAAAACAAAATGCTGTCTTTTGAGCATATAAGCATCAAGAATCAATATAAATTATTTTTAATTTGTATTTTAAGTTTAACTTAAACAATATAAAGCATTTCTTTTCAGTGAACATGTTTGAAAATCTGGAGAGGAGTGTTCTAGAAACTGGATCTAGTTTCTGAATTTCTTATCTGAATCCATCTGTGTATAAAAGAACATTATTTATGCATTCGGTGATCCAACAGCATTTACAATAGCAGTATAGCAGGGACAGATTCATAGGACTTTTTTCTATCCCTTCCAGTAGCTGAAACAGCATGGTAATAAGCTTTTTGTAAGTTCTTGTGGTCATCTTTGATGCCTCTACTACCAGTGTATTTTGTTTGGAGTAGATAGTCCATGCACGCTGGAAATGTTCATTACTATAGATTTAACTTGAAATAAGCTATCTGTATCTTGTTAACCGTGTGCTGCTTCTTTCTTTTTTTCTCCTTACATCT
>NW_017729022.1:72475108-72490079 GCF_001723915.1 Gavialis gangeticus
TGTAGGGGGTGCACAGAGGTGCACGTGCACCCCCTGTCAGGCTGCGTTTCCTGTTTAGGTGGCAGACAGGGGCAGGCAGGAGCATTGGTGCCCACCCTGTGAGTGCCGGCCAGGGAGCAGGGCCGCCAACAAAAGTGGCCACGGGACTTTTTTTGGTGAGTGCGATCAGTGAGATTGGCTGCCGAGGGACACCGCCTGTGCGCCCCCCCCCCCCCCCCCCCCCCCAAAGCTCCAATGCATTGCATCTTAACTACACCTATTGTTTCAGGTCATGACTTCATGACGGGCTCAGTCTCCCTGCTTTACACACATTTTTTTTTTTAACCCTGCTTCCAAAACTAACAAAGATGTGAACTGTAATCTTAGATTTGTGATGTATATGCTTGTTCAGTAGAAACTGAATATCAGCACCTCACTTTTACATGTCATAGGTCACTCAATATTTGTGTTCTGTGACTTGTCACTGTACAGGCCTACAAAGAGGGCATGGCCTCTCTTTCATAATGAGTTGGCAGTCTAAGAGGCAACCAAGTAATTATTTTTGGTCACTACTAGTGGCGACTGATCTAGAATTAAAAGGTTTTTGTCTTGCTAATAGTCTTCTGGACCACTTTCTTTAAACTTATTGTGCTACTTTATTTAGGAGGAAGATGCAGAAGTGGAAGGAATACAATATAAGATGCTAAGAACATTTCATCATGGGATCAGAGTTGATGCCATAGCATGGAGTCCAGAAACCAGACTCAATTCTTTACCTCCCCAGATAAGGTATTCTGAAAAGCACGTGAGTACAAGAACACCATGACTTGAAGAAAGGCTGAAAGAACTAGGGTTTTTTAGTATGGAGAAAAGATGACTGAGGGAGTGGGGTTTGATAACAATCTGCATGTACAAGGAGGGTGATAGTAGTATTGCTGCCCCCACCATGTCAAAAATCACGGGGCAAGCTCTTTTAAAATCTAGAGATTTGTCATGTAAATCATGAGATGCTATTTTTGAAGTATGGGGGGCTATAGGGGTGTGTGGGGTTTGCAGCCCAGAGAGAGGGAGAGTTCCTGCACACCCTGGCAGGATGTGGGGTACCGTGAATGAGGTTGAGGGTGGGGGCACAGCAACCACCCGCAGGCAGAGGCATGGTGGTGGCAAGGGGGGAGCTCCTGCAGGTAGCCACAGCAGTGTTGAAGGGGGAGGAGGGAGGTGGCAAGTGCTGACCACCGACAGATGCTATCAGAGGCGGGAGGGGGATGGTGAGTGGCAGCAGCGGCGCTTCTTTCAGGGGTTGCACTGCCAATCTTGGGGTATATGTGCACCCCCTATGCATCACCAGTGTGGGGTACTGAGGAGTGAGAGGCAGCAATAGGGCTGGGAAGCTATGGCTTGGCAGGGAAGGGCAGACGCACATAGAGACGCAGCACCCAGCCAGTAAGAGAAAGGGTAGGGGGGACAGATCAAGGCCTCCATGGTGTGGGAGGGAGTGGGATGGGCTGGGGTGAATGGGACCCCAGGGCCAGGGCAGGTTTTCCAGAGCAATGGGGAGGAGAGGGGGATGGCTGCTCGCAGCTGCGCCCACTTCCCAGGGGAGGAATGGGGAGCACGTGCTTCCTGCTGCCTTTGCCCCAGGAGCTCAGCCACGTGGCTCCAGTGTGCTTCCTGCTATCAGGCAGGCAGGGGACGCACTATGCAGCCAGCACTCCTCGCATCCCCTGCCCTCCCGGCAGGCAGTGACAGCATCATGTAGCTGAACTCCCCGGACAAGGACAGCAGGGCGCAGAGTCCGGAGCCTGCAGCGGGCAGCCTGCCTCTGCCCTGTGGGGGGCATACATCTCCCCTGGTGTGTGCAGCTGCAGGGAGCTGTGCCCTCTGCTCCATCCCCACCCCCATGCCTCTGGACAACCTGCCCTGGCCGCAGAACCCTATTTCATCCCAGCCTTTGCTCCTGCCCCAATCCTTCCCTCACCATGGGATCCTCAGTCTGCCTGTGCCCCTTCCTCCCCACAGATTTACCATCTGGGAAAATCTGGAGACTTTTTAGGGTTTGATGAGGAGATCATGAGTCAGAGTTATTTTGACTTAGAAATCGCAAGTCTTGCAATATTTTTGTGACCGTTGGCATTACTGTGATGAAACTCTTCTCTGTGGTCATGGTAGGCAGGACTAGGTGTAATGACCTCAAGCTGCATGAAAGGAAATTTGGGTTGTAAGTTAGGAAGAACTTTCTCACCTATGAGGGGTTTTAAACCTAAGAACAGGCTATCCGTAAGTTGTGGAATCTCTATCCATGGAACTTTTTCAAGAAATAAGTTAGACAGACACTTGACCTGCATGGTTTAGTCAAGTATGATCTTGCCTTGAGCAGGGGACTGGACTACATTCCCCCCCCCCCCCCCCGAGGTTCTCTTCCAGCCCTACTTTCTTAAGATTCTTTGAAATGTACTTGTATGGCCAAAATATTTAGGAGGGGGTTGCAATTGAACTCTCTTCTGATTGATGTGTATTCAAAAAACAACTAATTTTATTTTATCACTGTAAAGGTTATTATTGCCAAACAGTAGTGATAAGTGTTAGAAGTGTGTGTGCACATGCACACGCAGGCATAATAATATGAATTTGTTCTTCTAAAAACATAAAGTGCAATGTAAGCCTGTTGGCCATTTATCAGACTTCCATCCTAACTCAGTGATGTAAAATAACTAAATAAAGCGTTTTTCTGTTTATCTAATCCTTGTAGGTTTTGTACTGCAGCTGCTGATAGGAAGTTAAGGCTGTTCACTTCAGACCTCCAGGAGAAGAATGAATATAAGGTAAGAAAAAATTATTTCTAATTAGGATTGAATTAGATGTTGTTAGACTCGAAAGGGTCCACTCCTATGGTTAGGGCCACTCCTATGGTTAGGGGCTTATAGGACAAGCCCTATGAAGAGAGACGGAGGGGCCTGGACCACTTTAGCCTC
The DNA here is from genome assembly GCF_001723915.1 of Gavialis gangeticus. NCBI lineage: Eukaryota > Metazoa > Chordata > Crocodylia > Gavialidae > Gavialis > Gavialis gangeticus. Next base: position 72,478,060 of record NW_017729022.1, read on the forward strand.
TGCAAGAGAAGGCTGAGAGGTGATTTTGTGGCTGCCTACAAATTCATTAGGGGAACAAAGCAAGGGATTGGAGATGCTCTTTTCAACAGGGGGCCTCTTGGGGGTAACAAGGAACAGCGGTCACAAACTGACAGAGAGCAGATTTAGGCTAGATATCAGGAAAAATCTCTTCGCAGTAAGGGTGGCCAAAATTTGGAATGGGCTTGCAAGGGAGGTGGTGCTCTCTCTTATCTTGAGCATCTTTAAGAGAGGGATGGATAGGCATCTGGCTGGGTCACCTGACCTCAGCACTCTTTCCTGCCTAGGCAGGGGGTCAGACTCTGATCTGTTGAGATCCTTTCCGACCCTAGCGTCTGTGAATTGTGTGCATCTTGTTTGCTTTAGGTGAGTTTTTAGTCTTTGGCTGTTTTACCTCCCTAACGTGCCTAAAGCGGGAGAAGCTAACTGTAACTGCATGAGGGAGATGATCTATTATCATTTGCAAAATTATTCCTGTTCTACCTCCAGCAAGCATTTGTTCAACACATTAAATAAGATAATTGTATTGTTTGCTTTTAGCAAACAATTTATAAGCGTGTTATTCTTATTGTATTGCTTTAGTGACATCTGTAAATAAATGACAGACACTACTACTGCTATATTAAATACAGTGAGTGCATAGGGCTTATTCCAGCTTTGTACCTTTTTAATAGAAATAATGACTGCATAACTGAATTTAATACAGCTCTACAGCAGCAAGTAGGTATTTGTGTTGGGTCTAAAACTGCTTTTATGCTTCTCCTTTAATCTATTTCTCTGAACTAAACATACCGAGTTCCTTTAATCTTTCCTTGTGTGGCTTGCATTCTAATCCCCTTACTATTTTTGTTGCTTGCCTTTTTGGATCTTCTCCAGTTTCTCAACACTTTGGGGAGAAAAATGCAGAGCCCGGAACTGCTACAGAGGCCTAACCAGGCCTGAGTAAAATTGTATCATCTCTTGTGTCTGTCATCCTCTAATTCCGTTAACGCATCCCAAAATGGCATTTGCTTTTTGGTGACTGCATCCTGCTGCTTGCTCATACTGAGCCTGGGGCTTTCCCTCGTGTGGGGCAGTATTAAAAGCCTTTGTAAAATCTAAGTCTCTTGTGTCTACTGCATTCATTTTATCCACTGAATATACTGTTAAACTGAGAAACCAAATGAAACTGTGATGGTATTGTCAGTTGAATTTTATAAACAAACCAGAGTTAGATTCTATAAGTAATGTAATTGGCTGACAAGCAGTTTCTGTTTACTCTCCACCTCCCCTTCTTCCCCAAAACAAACACACAAATATCAGCTATTTTTGGTGTTCGTGCTGGGGGGGTGGGGAGGGGGGAACCTGAAACGGATAGATTTCAACTTGATAAGAAAATGTAGTCCTCTTATTCTAATAGCAGCTACAAACGAAGTATTTTTAACTGCTTCATTCTGAATGTTGTCATAAACCTACTAAAATTCATAGAAAGTGAAATAAAGAGTTCACACTGACATTAATGTGGACTCTTTCAGTGAGACTCAATGTTCATGTGAAATGCTTCATTCTACATGAGAAACAACCCCATATTTTTCCTCTTAGTAATTGTACCATATTTTCTCAATTATAAGATGAGGCTTTTTCCTGCAATCAGCTTGGGGGCTAGGGCCGAAGGTCTTAGTCTTACATTTGCATACATACTTTAAGTAAACCTTGTTAATGATAGAAAATGTATTTAAACTGACACCAAAAGCAGTATGTGCTCAGTAATAGAAATAAACTAGGAAGTTGATCAACTGCAGCTAACACTGAGCATGACTATAGAACACATGGCCCATGAGCACACATGACTACTTGATGAACTCTTCCAGGATTATCCCTGGGATAGAAGTTAGGCTAATTGGCCTATAGTTGCCCAGGTCCCCTCTTCTCCACTTCTTGAAGATGGGCACAACATTGCCCCTCTTCCAGTCTTCAGGGACCTCTCCTGAGCACTATGAGTTTTGGAAGAGTTTCTTCAGCGGTCCTGCAATGACTTCAGCCAGCTTCTTCAGCAGTCTCAGATGAAGTTCATCCAGTCCTGCTGACTTAAAAGTGTTTAACTTTTCTAACTGATCATGTACCAGCTCAGTGTGAACAATAGGAAGGTGGTCATTCCCACCATGCCCATTCTGAACCTTATCTAGCATGGGTTTTTCCCTCTTAATCCAATGAAATACCCAGGCAAAGTAGTTATTCAGGAGTTCACTTTTCTCCTGAGCATTGGTAACTAGCTATCCTGAGGTTAAGCGATGGCCCCACGTTGTCCTCATGTTCCCTACACACCTAAAGAAGGACTTCTTATTGTCCTTGATTTTTGTCGCTAATTTTAAATTCAGTCACCGCCTTAGCCTTTCTAATATGCTCCCTACAAGTGCGGGCTGTTGTTGTATAGTCTCCTTGGGAGCTGTCCCAAGCTTCCATTGTTTGTATGCCTCTTTCTTCTTTTTCAAGAGAACCCATGATATCCCTATTAAGCCAAGAGGCTTTACCAGCCCTTCTGCTACCTTTTCTCTGCATGGGAATGGACTTTTGTGCTTTGAGGATCATGTTCTTCAGGAACAACCACTCTTCATGCATTCTTTTCACCTTTTAGTCCCTGGTCCCACAGCGCTTCCCCTACTATTGCCCTAAGCCTGTTGAAATTTGCTTATTTGAAATCCAAAACTTCAGCCCTAGTAGCTGATCTGCCTGCCTTGCAACGGGCAGTGAATGTGATTTGTTTTTTTGGTTGCTGTCACCCAGGCTACCCTCTATATTCAAGTTGCTCAGCAGATTATCTCCTTTGGCCAAGACCAAGTCTAGGAGAACATTACCTCTGGTTGGCCCGTGCACTTCCTGAGTCAGGTAGAGCTCTTCAATACAGGTCAGGAAGCAACATGACGGATCTGACTTCTCTTGGGAGGAACACTCAGCTGTCTGGGTAATTGAAGTCACCCATGATGACCATGTCCCGTACACGTGCGGCCTCTGCCAGTTCTTGAGAGAACTCCAGATCGAACTCTTTCCTGTGGTTTGGTGGTCTGTAGTATATACCTAGTTAGGTCCTCTCACTGCGCCCCCCCCTCCTAGTTTAGCCCAGAGGGTTTTGAGCCACTCTTCTTTGGAGCCGCTGTTGGCCTCCAAGGAGGTGTTGCTCTCTATGTGAAGGAGCAGTACACCTCTACCTTTCTTCCCTACTTGGTCCCTTCTGTGCAGGGTGTAGCCCTCTCTGGCTATGTTCCAGTCATGTCAGGAGTCCCACCAGGTCTCCATAATCCCTACTAGATCATAATGCCCACTGGAGAGTAGGAGACCTGGTGGGACTCCTGCTTGTTTCCCCATTCTCCTGGCATTAGTTAGTGTACAAGTACCTGAGTCCTCCAATTGAGACCCTCCATTTCCTGTCACACTGAGGGAGAACCATTCCCTCAACTCTTGCAAGCGTGGCTGTCCTAGTGTCTCCAACTTTGGAGCTTTCCTGTGTGCCAGTCCCTGGTCATGCTCCAGTGAGTGTTTCCCCATCCCCTGGCAATCTTAGTTTAAAGCCCTAGCTAGAAGATCGGCCATCCTGGCCAACGGGTCCTTTGTTGCAGGTATCTGAAGTACACACAAATACTAAGCAGTGCTGAGCTATAGAAACGCCACAGCTTGAAAATATTCCTTATGACTGAGAGGTGAAAACCACAGTTTTAAGTATGCTGTGGTTTTTGCCTCTAGTCTGAGTAGCAGCAAGCTACTGGGCTAACAGGGCCCCTCCACCAATCATCAGTGGGAGGCAAAAACTATGGCATGTTTAAAACTGTAGTTTTCAACTCTCTGCCAATTGGGCAAGCAGCAAAGCTGCTCCACCAGTTGGTGGTGGGAGGGGCACAGGCCAAACTGCAAGATTAAAGGAGCTGCTGCACAGTGCACTTCTGACATGAATTCCGCTGGTCCCTATCTATGTGGTAAATCATGAGCCTTTTGGCTTTGGACTAATGTATAAGTAGGTACAAAAGTGCTGCTTAAGGGTGTTTAATGGCATACCTGTGCCAGAACTTACAGCAGTTTCAAAAAAGGTAAATTGCATCAATTCTGGATGAATCAAGTCTATGGGTACTATAGTAAATTGCTTATATGCAGATGAATAGAGGCATGTTTTTTTCAAGGTTAGTGTTTTTTCAAATTTGCCCATCACTTTCATGTGCTCGGAGACAGCAGCGTCTGACAGTAAGTGGGGAAGAAAGGGGCTGCGGGAGGAAGAAGTTGTGGGGTGATGTTACTTGAAATATCGATTGCTTAAATCACAAGCAAAACCTTAAAAGAGGGGGATAAAGCAAAATGCCGCGTTTATTGATTATATGAGGCGGATACGTGATCTTAAGCACACCACTCATGCAAACATACACACATCACTATGAACTTTGTCATAAATAAACACACATACACAAAACAACTACTCCATCCAGCAGTTATAGTTACCAGCAGCAGTTGCTCAATATTAGCACTGGGTAGCCAGCCCAAGCCTATTGAGGTGGTGATGAAGATTGAAGCTGGAGCGGGGTGAACAGACGTGCCTGTGCTCTGAAGAAAGCAGCAGCAATCAAGATGGCTTACCCAACCTGGCATTACTTAGATCCTTCCTCTTATAGGAGTTGCCAGTCTTTGTTCAGCATTTTGGGGTTTTTCCACATGGTCTCTGTTTTCGAAGTTGTTTCTCATCCATCTTCTGATTGTCTCAACTCGGTCGTGTCAGTTGTAAAAGTTGGTATCTCAGCCTTGAAGTGTCCTTGCGGCCCACCTGGCAGAATATGCAGCACTCCTTTCCCTCATTATCTCCTTTGTGTGCCAGGACTCAAGCAGATTCTTCATCCATCCATTAATTAGTTCACTGACTGGTAATTTACATGCTGGCACCTTGTTCCTTACACAAACAATTAAATATGCCCATTCTCTTACTATTCACCCTTTCACATAACCCCCTCTTATATGCAGGGCCATGCAAAGTTCATTCATTCATGTCAAGCAAAAAGGCAAATACAAAATTGAGTTTAGCTGAAATACAGAAATAAAGGTTTGTCAATTAATTGAGCCACTTATGAAATGTAGAAATAAAGGTTTATCAGTTCAACGCTAATATTATTTAAAATAAAACTAATATGCACACAATGTTAATGCATAAAAACAGAAATTCAGACTACAGTGACAGGGCAACCTGACTCCCCCAGATGTTACAGCAGGGAAAATACAGTGAGAGGTGGACAAAGTAAAGGCAAGCCTCCAATAATTAGGTTCTAGACCTGGAAAATTATAACTAATTTATAGATATTCCATATGTAGAATCTAATTATTGAAGAGATGATTTTATATTCAGGATAATTTTATGCTAAAGTAAATAAAATGTTTCTGCTTAATATATCAATGATTCTACATATGAAAGATAAAATATAAATGACTGTGTCAAAGTTACTAAAAAATACCAGCCAATAAAATGAATATAATCAGAATTTCCTAATGTATAGTCATCTTTGATATAAAGGTATATATCATTCTATTAAATTTTATTGAGAAAGAAGTAATAAACAATTCAGCCCCAAAGTGCATTGTGGAATATCAAAACTTGTTCTGGACTGGCCAGTGTTAGCCAGTCTAGTAAAATAGAAGGCTTGATACCTCAATTTTCCAGTCACCCAGAGATGAAAGTTCAAGGAAACTATAGGCTGACAACTAGATGTTGAAATTTATAGTGAACATATGGTGGAATTTTGATTGATCCAACATAACATACATTTTATGTAACAAAGGACTCTCTCCAGGGAGGCACAAAACATGCAAAACCAGTTGAAGGAAGTCTGTGGTTACAGTCTGGCTATTACTAAACGTTTTGTGTTTAATAGTAAACAATTGCATTTAGCACTTTGGGAGGGATTTGACAGAAAAGTCTGACTCAGCCTGAGTGGAAAAGACAACTTGCTCCAATTATCAACACAGAACTGGAAGCATACAAGAACAACATCAAAAACTGGTTCAGAGAAACTTTGTGTTACTTCGGCAGCCTGAATAGTCCTAAATACAAGATCAAGACTGAGCTCAGATCAAGAAGCAGAGAGTGAAATCTAGCTAATTGTTTACAAGTGTGTAAGAATAGCTTCTTTGTGAACATTTAGATTTGAAGATTTTATTCTCCTGCTTTGAATAGGTTTGTATGAAAAAGTGTGACAATTCATTGCATCAAAACATTGGGGAAATTCATGGTTTTACTCCCATAAAGATAGGATACTTGAATTGAGAACTTTGTCAGTTTTTCAGAAGACTTGTGCTTCTGTCCAGACAGCTCAGAAGCATTTAAATGTGATATTTATCATATTCTGTTGGTTTTCATCAAATAGCATGAGAGGTGCTGAAAATGCAAACAAGTTGGTAAAAGTATATCTGTATCCAAGGGCAGATAAAAATGAATAGTAGGCCTAATAAGCTAATGGACTAGAAATTCACATGTAGTGGAAGGACCTACTGTTTGTTCAAAGATGCTGTGCTGCTAAATTGGTTTCTTGTATGGGTAAATTATATTTAGTAGTCTAAAGTAAATATTAAAACCAAGAACTTACAGACTGGAACAATAGTTTAGTAATATATAGATTAAATTTAGAAACAGTTTCTATACATTTATACACCTTTCCTCCTAACCACGTAGAATGCCAGCTTCATTGTAAATTTGTCTGCTTTTCCTGTAACAGAAACTTCTGGAATGCTCAAATACTAGTATTTATTAGAAGTGCTTTGGACTTCAGGATAAGTCTCTCTTTCTTATTGACAGATTTTTGATGGCCACTCAGATTACATTAATGACTTGGTATTTGCACCTAAAGAAGGTCAGGTGATTGCAAGTGTGGGAGATGATCACACCTGCAGGTATGTATCCTGTGGATAAAGTGACTATGAAATATCAAGTTTACTATTTCTTCATTTTGACTAGAATATCTGAAAACCATAGCAACTGAGAATATTTAAACAAAACTTTGAAATATTTAAAAATAAAAGGGTTTTTTTAATAATATGTTATTACTAAAAATGTCAGTCCGCTGCCTTAAGGAAAGAGATATTAAGTAGCTTGACAATTAATTGTTTCAGTGTTAAGGCACAACCCCTGTCATGTATCTTTCTCTTGTACTTTATCTGATCAAGTCAGATCTTCTTGGTCACATGAAAGGGAAATCTGTCTATTCCTAGACTTACTTAGGCTGAGGAGAGCAGGAGTCCCCAGAGCAGAGCAAACATAGTCAAAGATACTTTCCTCCATCCCCATCTCTGGGTTTATCTTGTGAATTATGTGTACATGTTTGCACACTTAATACTGTGTGGCAGTCTGTGTAACCCTTAAAAGGATCTCACAGCACCCTGCTTGAGAATCATTACTGTACTTCCTCCTTGGGATGACTCAAAGATCAGTTTGAAAGAAAAAGATATTTCAGGTCTAAGCTAAGGAAGCACTCTCAAATAAAACCCATATACACATTCTTACCATGGATTAGATTCTCAAGGACCAAAACCACATATTGGATTATGCAGCTCTAATGGTTCAGTTTAGCAATGAAGATCCTACAAGAGAGGACATTACAAAGAATGAGAGAAAGAGGATCCCATGATGCACAGGGAAGCAGGAGACCAAGCATTTGGGGACCGTGAAGACTTCTGAAAAGGGAAGACTGACAGATCAACTTTGACTTGTATGGTTTAAGTTACTGACATAACAGTTAGTGAATAGATTAAGCAGTCAAATGACAGTCTAACTTTTTTTAAGTAATGTTTCTATTTTTAAGTTGCATATGTTGAATGTCTTTAAAAAGGCAACACCTGAAGGGTGATTATAAAGAGGATGAAGATAGCATTTTCTCTATGACTGCAAGGGACAGAATTAGGAGAAGTGTCCTCAAAACTGCATCAGAGGAAATTTAGGTTGAAAATTGGGAAGTACTTTCTAATTATGAATGTGGTTAAGAATTGAAACAGTCTGCATAGAAAAGTGTGGAATTTCCATCCCTGGAACTTTCTAAGATAAGGTTAGATGGACACGTAACTGAAATTGGTTGAATTGGTTACTACCCATAGAAAAAGTAGAAGTCTTATTTTGGCTAGCAGAAGGTTTCTGTATAACCTCATTTCCATCAAGCCATACAAAAGTCTTCTAATTTTTATAAGAATGAAAAAAATCTAAGATTTACTAAGGGCCTCAGCTGGTTCACTTCCTCTTTAGGTTCTTCTTTGGACTAGTACAGTGTTTCTTCAGAAAAAAAGCTGATTGAATGTTTTAAATAATTAAATGTTATAAAAGACAGAATGTTGCACAGATGAAGAAATTAGTTAAAATGCATTTATTGGTTTGACACTAACAAAATAAAAGAATGTAATGAAAGTTTGCCACTAAAATTGAACTCTACTTGAAAATATAAAGCAGAAACTTTATCCACAAAACTGTAAAGTCTTTGGTCAACAGCCATGGGAAGTAAGCAGGATTTGTTTGGCCACCAGAGTTCTCATTTTTTCCATTCTTGCAAAAGAAATGTGGAGCAGGAAGATGTATTTTTTTAATTGAATATAAAAGTTACACTTCAAAAGCCAAAGGAGAATACATTCCCTTGGATTTACCAAGATCATACTTAATTTACTGTGTAATTTGCTTCTTCAACAAAAATGTGAGAAGAGAAACAATTTTTATGGCTGTAAATTTCTCTTAAGACATCTGTTAATAGTTTTGATATGCAATACTAGAACAACCTGTACAAGAACACAAACTTCCCAGTATTTGAGGGTGTTGTCCTTACATTGCTAGATTTCACCATTACTAACAGTGGTTTTACTGTATTAGCCATAAGTGAGTTAAATCACTTTCAATGTACAGCTGTTACAAAAAAATGTAGAAATATCTCTGAATTTTCCCTAGTCACCTCTCTACTACAGTAGAATTAGTGAAGATTTAAAGAAAGTAGATAAATCTGAGAGGTACATATTTCGTGCATTAAAAGAACTATTGGTATGTTACCTCAACATGACATTTTATTGTGGAACCTACTTGGTTCCATCACTTGGATGAAAGGCTTCCAATAAAAGCCTAGGTGCAAAGGCTCCATTCAGAGGTGTTCTCCCTTGTGAATCAGTGCTTCATAAGTCTTCTAGTTCAGCAGTTCTCACTACTACATAGAAAGCTAGCTGGTCACTTAATAAAGATTTCTCCTTAATTCCAGTTGCAAAATTTAAATTAAAGAGTTAAAATATTCTTTCCATGTGAGCAACTGCATTAGTCATCGCAGAGATGTAATGGAAAAGAAAATGGTATGTGCAGTTAGTTTGGAGGAGAGGCATCAGTGAGATCATTCTTGTATTAAATATGTTCTATGTGATGTTATTTTAAGAATCCATGCTAAGTATAGTTTTAATATGTTATTCTGAAAGTGCCATTTGTCAGCTGATGGCAAACCTGCCTTGGCCATTCAAGTCGTTAATGATATCAAAGGTGCAAGTCATCTTACTTAACATTGCACCTGCAGATTCAAGAGAGAGAAAAAAAACTTTTTTTCCTGCACTGATGTATAACTAAGTATTAATGCTAAAGCTGAATTTCAAATATTAAAAAAAGGGCTGGCTACTAGTACAAGACCTGAAAATCTGCTTGAAATTCCTCTCTCCAGTACCCTTAACAGTCACTGGGGGGCTATCACTGGTAGAAGGGCTGCAGTTAGTAGATCCGGGTGTCTGTCAGATGCTTCTGTGGACTCACAGCATGCAAGTCAAAAGTGGATATGTGTCCTTTCCTACTGCACTATCTGCAGTAACTCTCCACCACCCGTATTTCTGGATTATGGTATTAGGAGTTGACTAGAATATGGGTGATCAACCCGGGTCTTGACACTAAAGAGGCAGGAGCACTCTTCGGAAGCAAGGATCCCAACACAGTCACAAGCCAGAGGATTGGGAGCAGACAGAGCCAGGAGCCAAAAGCCAGAAGCAGGTGTCCAGACTGGAACCACAAGCCAGGGGGTCAGGAGCCACCAAGTTAGGAAGTAGGGGTCAGCAGTCAGGAACCAACCAGCAGGAACAAGGGTTCAGGCATATGAGCCAACGAGAAAGGCATCTGTCCCCTGGGTACTGAAAGGGTTGTAAGCGGGCAATCATTCCTGTGCAGGTAACCAGAGCCAGTTTGGGGCTAATTGGCTAGCCTGCCTGTTGTCCCAACTCCTCTGACATGTGGGAAAGTTATATAGTTGTCTCATTACCCTGGTTTTTGTGTGTGTGTAATTTTGCTTTGCTACCAATTGTATAACTATTCATATCCTTTCAGTTTAGAGTACTCATGCCATAGTGCAAATTGTTTTATGGACACACACAGAAATTTTCCTGCAGGTCATAATTGGATTCAGTCTTCTTTGTTTCACATGACCACACGTTTTGCTAGTGTATGTGACCTCGGGGTTAAATTAGCTTCCTAGGTGGAGATAGTGGGGAGGAGATTTGACATTCGAAATTGGATTAACTAGAATGCCAAAACTTAAGGCAGGGGCTAGTAGTTTTTCATAGGGTGTGGACAGGAAACGTTTGAAGCATTTCATATGTTTGAAATGCTTCAAAGGGCAAGGGGACACATGTTCATAGATTCATAGATTTTAAGGTTGGAAGGGACCTATCGAGACCGACCCCCTGCCCTGGGCAGGAAAGAGTGTTGAGGTCAAGTGACCCCAGCCAGGTGTTTGTCCAATCTCCTCTTAAATACTTCCAAGGACGGGGGCAGCACCACCTCCTTTGGAAGCATATTCACTATTTTGGCAGCCTTCACTGTAAATAATTTTTTCCTGGTGTGTCCAATCTGAATTTGCCCTCCTTCAATTTGTGGCCATTGCTTCTAGTTACCCCAATGGGCGCCCTGGTAAACATTGTATACCCTATTTCCTGCTGTCACCCTACCCCCCCCCCCCCAAATGAGCTTGTAGACGGCTACAAGATCACCTCTCAGCTTTCTCTTATGGAGGCTGAAGAGATTCAGGTCCCTCAGTTGGTCTCGCAGGGTTTTTCGTGTACTCATAGGGTTTTTTGTGTAGTCCTTTAACCAAATGGGTGGCCCTCCTCTGAACCCTTTCCAGGTTATCTACATCCCTCTTGAAGTGCAGCACTTCTGATGTTCTTCAAGGTGTTTTGAAAATGGTGGAAGCACTCTCAAAATAACCCTGAAGAAAGCAAGTACTATGTTTAGAAGCACAGTGGGGAAGACTGTCAGTAAGTTCTCTCCTATGTACTCCACCTCAGCTCTCCCACAGTGCCCCTCTCTTCCCCAGAATCAGGAGGGCACAGGTTCCTCACCTCCCAGTTCTGGTGGGGGAGTGCTCTGGGTAAACAGGATGTACAAGATAATGGTCACTGATGGTTAGCTCTGTTCCCCTCCCCCTCTCCTTCCCCACCCTGTTGTTTGGGGGGCAGGGAGTAGAGCCACAGGTTGCAGCAGCCCTTGGGAGACTCCAGAAGTTACAAGAACCAAAATAAAAGCTAGCTAAGAATGACTCTGCATGACTATCATCTTCCCTCGGCCTTCCAGTTGTTTGTTCTTTAAAACACTGCCAAGACTTGTTCCTGGGTGACATCTTGTTTTTTTAATTCAATAAATGATACAGTCTTTGGATAGCAGTGCCAAAAATCATTCTGTCCTCATTTGCTCCTGCCTCCAGCAATATTTAACATCTGTCACCGTTCCCTTTGTTGCACTTGCATTAAGATTATTGTTTAGCCAAGAATTAAAACTTTTTATGTTCCTGTTATTTTGTCTTTGGCCTGTTTGTTGTGGCAAGACACCTACTCTAGTGTTTAATGTGTCCAGGTCGTAACAAACATTTCTTTTTTTAATGATTAAGACTTTTCAAATGCAAGACTTCTTGATTACACTTATCAATATAGTTAATATGCATTGTGATGGGTTACAGGAAGATTTGGAATGAGATTATGGACAGTGACAAGATTATTTCCTGATTTTTTTTTTTTTT
>NW_017729022.1:72490090-72492190 GCF_001723915.1 Gavialis gangeticus
GATGCATCGAATGTTGAAGAAATAGTCCCTATATAGCAGGGGTGCACTAAGAGGATACAGTGATTTCCAGTGCCTCCCTGTGAAGGAGAAAGCTGGAGGAGGCTTGGAGCATGTGACAGCTTGTCACTACATCAAAAGTGTGCACCTGATTTAAAAGTCATCTCCCCTGTTAGTCACCAAAAGCCTTTTGCTTCATGGTGGGCATGATTGGTCACTCCCCTATACCTTGCATAGTCAGTACAGAATGGCACCAGTGTGCACCCTCCCAGCAGTGATATAAATGATGATCTGTGGTGTGTGGTAATGGTACCCAAGGGCCTGGGTGCTTTACTCATGCAGACTCTTCTCTAAATTAAACATTTTTCACTGCATCCTCAGTAGGTTCTTGTAGAGTCACAGAGGATGAAAAGCAAAGCTGAAAACTGTCTCTTCATTCACTTCCCTTTGTTGTTCTTTGAAGGTAATTGAACTGGTAAAAAAGTATGGCACAAAGCAGTGGACACAGATAGCAAAGCACCTGAAAGGCAGGCTGGGGAAGCAGTGCCGGGAGCGCTGGCACAACCACCTGAACCCTGAGGTGAAGAAGTCTTCATGGACAGAAGATGAGGACCAGATCATCTTTGAGGCCCACAAAGTTCTGGGGAACCGCTGGGCTGAGATCGCCAAGCTGCTTCCTGGCAGGTAGGGCTTCTGCCTGATGCTAACACCTTATTGGTCTGGTGGGCTCTTGAGAGATGCCTTTTGAGGCTTCTGGCAGAAGGGTTAGAAATACATCAGCACTGTTGCTTTGACTCTTAACACTGGTGGCCTGATCGCTATAATTGTGGCTCTTCTTTCTTTCTTTCCAGAACTGACAATGCTGTGAAAAACCACTGGAACTCCACCATCAAGCGGAAAGTGGACATGGGAGGTTTCCTCAGTGATTCTAAAGAGTCCAAATCTGTATTCTTATTATTGGAAGTGGATGGGAAAGACAGCCAAAGTCTCCAAAGAGCCAGAAACCAGGTATCACACCAAGCGAATCAGCTGATGCATCGGATTTTGCTATGGAAGACTTTACAGTCTGGTTGTGAAGGGTGTGTGGGGGTAGCCATTTCTGTCCTGTTAATCCACAGCTGCACTTCCCATCAGCAGAAAAGTTCTGTGAGTGGCTGTACCCACTAGCCAGGAATCCTGACCCTCCATATTCCTTTCTTGTATAGAAAATGGAGTTGTGTAGTCTGCAGTTCTCTATCGATGGTACATCTAGAGGATATTAACCTCCTATTGTTATCTGTTATTCTCTTAGCTCATGTGTTAGAGGCCTGTGGGTGTGTATCTAAAGTTTTAAACCCTTTTAATGATACATGTGGGTAGTGTTGTTCCATGCAACAGAATTTCTAGTTTCTTTTAAAGAAAAGAAAAAAATAGAAAAGTACTTATGAACAAAAATCCATGCGATTGAAGCGACATTAAGGTTACAAAGTTAAGCTTTCAACAGTTAGGAGGTGCCAGTCTAATCCTTTGCCTATTTTTGTATGCTGTCTAATATGTTGCCCAGATATGATTCATTTAAGCTATTATTGCACTCTAATCATTGAACAAGTGTAAGACGGTCACTGATATACATATCTAATCATTTTGTAAACAAAATCAATAACTTTTTTAAACAAATTTTAAAATTTACATTCAGATTCATTTGTTAGCAAAGTAGAATAAGGTATAGATAAACATGCACTTGTAGCAGCTTCACAAGTTGTGGGGGGAGCAAGCTGCTACTTTGAAACTTGAATCTTTTTTTACATATTCATGGCCTTGTAGCAATGCAAGTGCAGCTAAATCACAGCAACTGAACCCTATTATGAAGCAGGGTTAAAAGTTGGGGTGATTTAGCTGCACTTGTATTACTACAGGGCAGAGGTAGGCAAAATATGGCCCATGGGTCATATCTGGCCCACCAATTGATTTTATACAGCCTGCAGACAATTTTTGGGTAGACCTGTATCACATTTGTTAGCATGTTTATAAGTGTTGTTATTCTGATTAAGTGTGGAAATGACATGAAGGATCCTTTGTATTATAAATTTTAAGTATAGCTGTTGGTGAACACCATTAATTTTG
>NW_017729022.1:72497190-72500385 GCF_001723915.1 Gavialis gangeticus
CATTTGTTAGCATGTTTATAAGTGTTGTTATTCTGATTAAGTGTGGAAATGACATGAAGGATCCTTTGTATTATAAATTTTAAGTATAGCTGTTGGTGAACACCATTAATTTTGTGTGCAGCCCTCAACAGCTCACCAAAACTCATTAAGTGGCCCTCAAGACCAAATAGTTGCCCAGCCCTGCTTACGAGGTCATGTACATGTAACAGTTACAGGCTGTGAGATCTTGAGCAGTAGCAGGTCCCTCTCTTCTTGAAATTGCTTCAAGTATACATTTGGCTATACCTACGTTTTTAGTTATGAGGGTTAATTTAATTAAATTAATTGTCCTACAAAGTAATTTACTGCAGGTTGGATTCAGTTCTCACTCCAGCTAGTCTGGGACCCAATCCGAAGTTGGTGCTTGCCCCAGACCAGCTGGAACAGCACTGCGCGCAGCTTGTCCCAGAGCAGGCACTGGATCCAGCATGGGATTGGGTGGGGGTTGAACCTGGAGGCCCCAATCCCACCTGTGGAGTCAGTCCTGCACTGTTTATCTGGCTCATGGACCTGTTCCAGGTTACTGATCTGGCTATTGGAGCCAGATGAGTTTGACTCCCCATCCCTACCTCCTTCCAGAAGCATGGAGACTTTTTAAACCTTCAGTTGAAGCTCTGCTGCCACACACAAAAGCATTCAGGACTAACTGGACCAAAGAGAGGGACCAATAAGGAACATGAATATTCCTATGTGGATACTTACCTGGATAAAAGGAGACTTGGGCTCATATCCTGGCTACTGGGATTATTTGTCTATTATCCAGTGATTGATTGTAAAACAGTCCTTGGAGAAGTGATTGTAAGTCAGGTCTCCTGTCATCTGAGTTGCCTAATAATTAGGTTAGTCATGCTCCCTCCTGCTTGCAACTTTTCTGATCCAGCAAATCTCACATTCTTTTTGTTCTGAAGCTGTACGATTGCACAAGATTGAAGGGCCAGAAAAAATGGTAAACAAAAGGTTCTGGGAACAGGGATCAGAACTTAGGTTTCTCCTGCTCCTATTCCCCATAAGTGCCCATATTCCTAGGCTGCTGCATTGTGCTTTCTTGCTTGCCCTTTCTTGCTGCAAGACTGATGCTGTATAGCGAAGAATGTAATATTTTCAAAAGGAAGCATGAGCAGTTAATTGCCCCAGTCTAGCCTGCAGAATGCTGTCTAGGGCAGTGGTTCCCAACCTTTTTTTTTTTTACTGCAGCCCAGTGGGAGAGGGACAAGGCACATGGAGCTGGCTGCCTCCCTCCCAGGGCTTTCCCACCGCCTAGCTTTAACCCCGGAAGCTCAGTTGTGACCCTGGAAGCCGCTCACCCAGGCAGACAGACAGGGTCCTGAGCAAGGGACTCATGCCACAACCCTGCAGCCAACCTGCCACAGCCCGGTACCGGGCCATGGCCCCATGGTTGGGAACCTCTGGTCTAGGGAACTGTCCTGGGAGACAGGTTTGAAATTCCTCAGGCTGAAGCAGGCATTGAACCTGGGACTCTCACTCCCTTGATGAGAACACTAAGCCCTAGGGTTCATTATTAAGTTGAAGATAGTCACCATCAACTTCAGCTAGATAAGGTTTTTGTTTTGCTTGTTTGTTTTTAAACTGTCAGCCCTGCTCAGATCTTTGAAAGAACAGCTATGAGAACCTACATTCAAGAGAGAATTCTGGAATCTGGAAACCAAGGGATTGAAGGCCCTTACTGCAGACCCTGAGTCTAGAGAGGAATAGGATTTCACTTTGGAGAGGGGTAGCATTTCACACAACTGTGCTTAGAGTTTAGTTAGCTCTACAGCTCCCCTTCCAGTACGCGGACTGTTTTCGATCAAAACTTTTGAAACCTCCTATCTTTCTGCGCCCTTCCCTAGACATCTAACTCCAGGGTCTGAATTCCAATGTGTAAACTGAGGTCCAGGTTCTTACAAGTTTGTATTGTGATAACTGACTTGTAGATACCTAAGTCTTTCATTGGATTAGCCCTTTAGAACTCAACTCAGCAAAACCACCACACTGAAAATAAAATGGTGAAACCATGAGCATCTATATAGGTGATAAAGAAAGAGAGGTTTTTCTACATTGTATTTGGTAATTGGTAGCTGATGCATGAAAGAAAAGGGAAGAAATACAAGTAAAGAAGCTTTCTTTAGCTGGAACTTGATAGTATTTAACTTTTTTTCCACAACCACTCTACCTTCTTGCCTTTAGAGTATGATAACAGATTTGAATTTGATGTTTTGTCAAATTGAAGGTTACTAGAGATGACTTCAGGGTAATATTTGGCAGACGAATATAGTTAGCCAGTTGGAATTTAGCATCTTTCCTCTTGCAAAAGTGACTTCACATTTTTGTAACTACATACTACAGTTAGGACCTTACACAGGTGAAATGTAAGAAGTTCCTTTCTGCTGTATTATACCCCTACCACATTGCCGGTCCAGTATTAACTTAGTGAGAAACATGCTACCTGCTTGATAATTGGTGCCATTTTCTAACAGCAGCTAAATTTTCCTGCAAAATCTCCCATTGAAAACCTAACTGTTTGGTAGTGCTTAGCTTATGGTACTGAAGAAAAGCATGCTATAAAGCCGTACAGCTGCAAGATCCTTGTTTAATCATACAGATGTTTAATAGCCTTGGTATTTCATTAACCCAGTGGTCTACAACCTGCACTGGCTCACAGTTGTCATTATTAAACAAGCAGTACACCAAAGGCAAAGTCCTATTGTGCTCTTCCTTGGTTGGAATATTTTAATTTTCTTTGGCTATAGGAAATGCTAGAGCATCCCAGGGGTATTGTTTTTTCCATAAGACATGAATTGGGAACCACTGCATTAATACCTAACATTTCACCAACAAGTACATTTCTTAATACTCTTTTTTGAGTATTAAGTAAAGTTGTGCATACTTATTAGGGCTGTGCAAAGCTTCAGTCGCTGATTCGATTCGGCCCAATTCAGCAGCCAAACCTCTGAATCAGAATCAAATCAGGAGACCCTTTAATCTCTCGGAATCAAATCGGAACCCTCTGAATCAATTCGGAGAGATTCGATGATTCGGACATAGACCCAGCTTTAAAAGTTTTTTCTACATACCTCAAGGTACCAGGCGGCTCGTGAACGCTGAGATGGTGAGGCAGATGGAGTGTCCCATAGGAGCATGGGGGGGGGGGGGGGG
>NW_017729022.1:72500639-72501662 GCF_001723915.1 Gavialis gangeticus
GGGGGGGGGGGGGGGGGGGGTGTTTCCAGCACACTCGGCAGCAGACCCGGAAGTGGACCAGAAGCACTTTGGGTCCTGCCGCAAAGCATGCGGGACACCCCCGCTTCTGGCTCGGCAACTGGTGCCTCCTAGATCTGAGGGGGCACCTGGGGTCCCCCCATGGCCTATCACTGAGCTGGCGGGGCCCCCCACACACTCAGCACTAGACCTGGAAGTGGACCAGAAATATTTCAGGTTCACTTCTGGGTCAACTGCCGAGCATGCAGGAGGAGCCCCCTGCGCTACTGTGGGATTCTCCATCTGCCCCAGCATCTCAGTATTCATGAGCCACACCTGGTACCTCAAGGTATGTAGAAAAAACATTTAAAGCTGCATCTATGGCCAAATAGCTAATTCTCTGAATTGGCATCGAATCTTCAGATTCAGATTTGGTGGAATTGAATCAGGACAGTGATTCAAATCAATGAATTGAATCACTGTCCCCCAATTCAGGATGAATCCAAACCGAATACAGCCCGTTTCACACACCCCTAATACTTATGTATGGTCTAGCCAAATTCCTCATCTTCAAGGAATCTCCCCACGGGCAGTTCACCATTCTGGAGCATGTTTTATAATAAGGCTGGATATTGCAATTTTACCATATCTTTCTCATCATCCAGGCTTCTGTGGTATGGATCTTAATTTGGCCTTCCAGCTAAGTCATATGTCCTCGCCCCTTCTGGCATAATGCCCAATTTAAATTCTCCAGCTAGGTCTCTTAACAGTTTTTCTGTCTCCCACAACAACTCACCAGAACTCCTTATGGGGCTTTGGGTGGGTGGGGAAGCAGTGTTTGGGAGCAGGACAGGCATGGTCTGCTCCCTGCATGCCCTGCCCTATGGGGGAGGGTAGCTGGGGCAGGGTGTGGAGGGGGTATGTGTGCATGCGGGGGGGAGGAAGGGGGAACGTGCAGCATAGCTTGTTTAGGGCAGCCAGTGCCATGCTCCTACCCATGAC
The DNA here is from genome assembly GCF_001723915.1 of Gavialis gangeticus. Classification (NCBI taxonomy): domain Eukaryota; kingdom Metazoa; phylum Chordata; order Crocodylia; family Gavialidae; genus Gavialis; species Gavialis gangeticus. The sequence continues at coordinate 72,501,639 of NW_017729022.1, forward strand.
TCCCAGCCCTGGCCCAGGTCCAAG
>NW_017729022.1:72506662-72507086 GCF_001723915.1 Gavialis gangeticus
GGGCTGTTCCCAGCGTGGCTGCAGCTGGCCAAGCTCACATTGTGACCAGGAGGCAAGAGGAGCATGGCAACACTCAGCCACCTGCAGCCATGCTCAGAACAGCCCCGCTGGAAGCTGCACACTGGTCCAGCGGGGCTGTTCTGCTTCTCTTGTCTCCAGCTGCGGCTGCTGCTCCTCCTCCTCCGGCCCCTGCAGCACTGGTCTGGGTGGGCAGGCAAGAAGTTTCTGCCAGGCAGCTTCTGCCCAGTGCATGGAGCTCTGGCTCTAGCTCCCAGCTGCCTTCTACCCACTCCACCTCCCTGGAGCGATGAGCAGCCACCTAAAGGTGGGCGCAGCAGGTGGGAGGCAATTGGGAGCCGGAGCTCCATACACTGGACAGGAGCCACCTGGCTGAAGCTCCCCACCCCCCTCTCCATCCTCCCCC
>NW_017729022.1:72507310-72538747 GCF_001723915.1 Gavialis gangeticus
AGCTGAAGGCAAGGAAGCAGAGCAACCCAGCCATCCCTGGCCAGCACACAGCTTTTGATGGGGCTCTTCACTTTGCAGCAGCAGCTGGTCAGGTGCTGCTGTGCTCTCCTTGCCTCCAGTGACCACTCCTCCTGCTTCTGCCCCTGCTGCACTACTCTGGGCAGGCAGGCAGAGGTGGTGGGGGAGTGTCAGCCCAGCTGCACCTACTGGAGCTGAGGGGAGCAGAGCAGCATCTGGCTGGCTGCAGCTACACTGGGAACAGCCCTGTCAGAAGCTGCAGTTTGTCAAAGGCTGGGGATGGCAGGAGTGCAGCATGGGCTGCCCTGGCAGAAGCAAGTAGAGTTTAGCCCCATGTAGAGCATAATGGGGGCAACTGCAGGCCAGATCCATCCAACTGGCAAGCCGTATTTTGCCCACACCTGGTATAGAGCCAGGGTGGCAGCAACCTGTGGTCCACAGGTCAGATTCAGTCCAGCAAGTGATCAGATCCAGCTCATAAAGCTAGTACATCTGCAACACTTCTGGAGGATGTGGACACAGCAGAGGGAAGCAGTGCTGGTGGCCAGGTCTGAAGTGGCGGCCACCTTCAGAGCTAGCTCCATTTAAACAGTCTGCTGCTTCAAAAGGTTGTCTGTTGATGCCTGGTATAGAGTATCAGCACAACAGCATAAAGCTTATTTTGAGCTTTTGTTCTTCACTTACCTATGCTAAAAGTTCTTATTTTTTCTGTAGGGTGAATGACACTTGAATAGTGCTTTATGGATCTCTTACCCCTCCAACCCCACTCACTACTATTTTTAATATTGCCAAATATTTTTCCCATTCATTCCATATTCCTCTGGCAACTACAACAACTGTATATGTGGAGAAGTAATATTAGAAAATATATTCTTTATTTTAGATGTCATTTTAACAGCTAGAAATTAAGAGGAGGCAGCACAGTGTGATCACCCCTTTCTGCAGACCACCTGGAAATTCTCCTTGAATCACAGTAGATAACTAATGCTCTGCCAGACTTCTATTCTATAACTAATGTGCTTGATCAGCTTTTCTGGAGGTATGGATAAGCTTGTGATTTTTATTGTCTGTTTTTTATTTACCTATTTCTCCTTACTTACTACAGTTGGGTTAAGAATTTCTGAGCATGATGGCTCAGTACAGATTAGGAGTTTTGTATGCAAAATTTCTTGTCAATACTAGTTTTGCTTATGAAGCAAGTATTTCATTTCTGCAACTAAAGCAATGTAATAGATCGTCCATTTAAACCATTACTGGTGGTTTTAAGGAAAATCATCTTCTTTTCCACTTGTCTGTAACTTTCGGGGGAAATGTTATGACATTTTTATTATACTTGGCCCAAAGGTGATATTTTTTGTCTTGGAAAGTTTGACAGTTTATTTTTGTTCTTTGTGAAGTATGAAGTAAGGGTGATTTTCACACTTCAAGAACGTTTTTTCAGATGCTCTAATATTTGCTTTGCCAAGTTTAATAAAAGTTGGTTGCACAATAAAATTGCTGCATGTAAGCAGTGTCATTTGCCTAACCTATCCAGAGCACGTGGGATATGATTATGTAAATGTAGCTATGAATATCTTAACACTGACATAAATTGAGTTGAATTGCTATTTTTTGTTTTGATGATTTTATCTGAGATTTTGTTTGTAAAATAGGAATATGAATTTCAATCTGCTGTCATTTCAAGAAATGAGTTATAAAGGTTCCAATAAAGCATGCAGTATTATATGGTATTAGAACTGTCTTAGTTGAATGATCATACTAAAATAAACCTCATTATTTGAAATTTACAAGACAGTGGATATTTCAAGTTGCTTTTTTCCCTTGGTTTGCAAAGAAATGGATGGGTAAGACAATCTGGAGGGGTTTTCAGCCAAGTGTTTCTCTTATGGGACTCATAGATAAAATACCTAATCCTGCAATTTTGACATACAATGAAACAGATAAAAGAATGGCACTTTATGAATGAACAACAAAGGAAAGGAGAAAGCATGCATTTCTATTTCCACATCTTATAATCTCATTTACTGCTGAGAAGGAAACACAATGGCATAGTACTTTGGCCAAAATGATTCACCATCTTCAGTTATGCCACAGTTCTCTCTCCACACAGTGAATATACATGAAAAGTTTTGATTTGACTTGGAAAGATGTACAAGGGAAAGATTTTGGCAGTGCAAGAAAGTATTGTATGTTTCTAAATTACTTATTCAGTTTTTTAAACACTTGTGAATTGTTAGAATAAGGATACACATCCCTCAGGATTGGAGACCCTATGATTTCTAAAGGGAAAGCAAATATTTGATCTGTTGTGGTTTTCCATGGGAAGACAGCATTGTTCATTAAATATATTTACTTTATTTCACATATATTTTTTGTCTAGACTATTGATGTATTACTTAAAAGTATGTTGAAATCTCTCTAATATAAAGTTTTAAGCATCGTAGCAAAATATGAACTTAAAAGGTCTGGGAGTGTGTAACAACTTTGCTACCTCTTTGAAGACTGAATAGATGTAGCTGCTGGTAAGATTGTTAGCCATATATACCTACAGATTATTAGCTTGCAGTTGGAATCTAATACTTAATTGAGACATATCCAAGAAAAACCCAGTTGCTACAGGGATTTGTGTTAATGACTGAGCAAATTTCATCTTTCATGCTGACTAAGAATTGACTCACTGTTCCTCTGTCTCATCATCTTTAACTGGGAAAGCCTATTCATTTTATAAGATTTTAGTTTTTCATGTCAAATAGAGAGTTCAGGGAAATAACTTTGTAATGGCCCTAGGACAGGGGAGTTAAACTTCTGGCCTACAGGCCAAATGCGGCCTATGAAGCCATGAATCTGATCCTCCAGGCTCCTCATGAGTTAGGAAATTTGGTGGTGGGGGAGGAGTGGCAGTTAATACTGCCACCCCTCTCCTGCTGCAAAATTCCCAAGCCCCACAGAGCCAGATCAGAGCTGGGCTGTGCCACCTTCCCCTCAATCCTGCACAGCTGGATTGAGGCTGGGTTACTCCATCCTCTCCACCCTCCACCCTGACATGGCCGGATTCGGGCTGGGCCACACCCCTTCCCTTCCCCCACAGGGCTGGGCCATTCCTCCTCTCTTACACACACATACACCTGGATTGGGCCCTGTCTTGCTGTCTTGCATACTAGATTAGGCCCACTAACCCAATTTGGCCTGCAGACACTGAGCACTGTTCATCTGGCCTGAGGCGGGGAAAGCTTGGGCACCACCATCCTAAGATAATGCCCTAAGCAGGTCTATTGTAAAGTAGTTCAATTACCCTTTTGTTAACCATTGTCGTTTTTCCTTTTGGATCAAACACAATGTTTACTATAGGTAATATATAACCTCATCTACCCTGGGAAAGAGCCAAAGAAACTCGGAATAAATTACTAACCCTAGGCAGTAAGAATGCTAGACCAGACAGCTGACAGAAATAAATATGCTGTAGCTCAGGTTGTTTCCTCTTAAAAATTGCGGTTTTTGAACCTCCAGGTGGTTGGCTTTATGGCTGTTTTGTAATTTTTCTGTTCCTTGTCTTTTTTAATCTATACTAAGTGTTCTTTTGGTGAAGAGTGAGTTTTGCACATTTCCTTCCTCCTTCTGTGCCTTTGAAGGACTTGCACTATGGGCATTTAAACTAAATATGACCTGTTTTTCACAAATACTGCAGCTGCATTGGTGCTATCAGCAACATAAACTCAGCTGTAAACTGTAGTGCAGATATTCTCACCCTGCTGTGCTGAAAAGGGGGTTTGAAAAAAAACTGGTAAATCCTAGTATATAGAGACTTATAAAACCCATATTAGTCCTTGCTTTACACTTTCCATTTCTAGTTACTTATTTCACTGTTCATATGCTCTTCTCCCAGTGCTGCTTCCAGTTATATATCATTTTGGACACAAACTGCTGATAAGATTTGCATCCTGGGCACAAAACCCAGTTGGATCATGGGTGATGCTGACTCCATGGGGAAGTATTAGCATGGTGCCATCAACAGCCAGGAGGTTACTACCCCCTACAGCTCCTGCTGTGGCCCAGTGCTGCTTAATCCTGACATCACAGGACCTTGCTGAATTTAGCAGCTCCTGCTCTTAAGCAGGCCCAAACTCCTCCCCCCTCCCTGAGTGCCATTTTAATTCCTACCCCCTCACCACTCACCCCTCTGACATCTGTTTCCAGTGCCCTCTATAACTCAGTTCTCAGGGCTCATGACATGACCCAGCTACCCACTTTTAGTTATACCACCAGTGTTTGCTTACCTACACAAGGAGCACATCTACACATGCAATTAGTGTGACTGAATCTACTCTGGCTCAGTCTGAATCAGAATAAACTAATCCTGATGTCACCGTCTACACATGTCTTTAAGCACAGTAATTTACTGCACTGCTGGATGCCACTTGTATTTGAAGCAGGCCATAAATTAGTCTACTGTGCCCTAATTGCTGTGCACATGTAGATGGTGACACTCTACTGTGCAGCAAAATAGTACGCTGTGCAATAAAGTGTCTAATGTAGACATGCCCAAGAAATGGTAGGTGTTTTCCAAACACAACAAAAGGAGTAAGACCAGGTTCATGGCTTATTCGTTACAATTTTAGTTTTGTCCCAAGTGAGTTATATAGCTTGTGCAGTTGGAGATGTTTCCTCTCACATCTCTAAACCAATAATGATGAATGCCAGAGAGGGTAATGAATAGGTGACAGGTAACTCTAGATATATCCAGTTCAGTGCTCTCCCTCTAAAATATCCATCCCTGCCCCTATCAGAAACAGAATACTGGGCTAGATAGACCACTTCTTATGTTCTTACTAGATTCTTCTGTTCATTCCTTTTCTAGAAACCCTGTTTCATTTTTAGTTTCTTTATATTCCACCCCAGTAGTCAACCCCTTCACTCCAAAGGCAATTCACTTAGAAATGTTAGCAAGCCAAATAGTTAAGTGGATGACTTGGTCATATACTTTCTGGTAGCACGGGTTGGTTATATGGATCAAATCCATACTGTTCTTCCTATCTGTGATTTTTCTTATTATTATTTGTGATGTAGTACACAGTCTGCAAAGTTGGCAGAGTTATGAATAATGTGAGAGTAAATGTCATGTAGTATTATAAAGTCATTTATGGCATGGCTTGTTGACTATATTTTGGTGGAATTCAAGCTGGGTATTGTCTTTCAAAACAGCATGTGAATATATATACAGTTATCACTTCTAACAGTAGTATCATTAATAGTATAATTAAATAATTGTTATGGTATTAAGTTCATGCTATGGAAATTTCTCATTTAACTGAAGCTACAGAGACAGCTGCTGTACACTGTGTATACTGACATCTCTGTTTACATGGTCCATGATTTAGTACTATTGGCTTTTACATATGCTTGATCAGTCTTAGCATGTTGAAGTATTAGTAGAGATAACTAGGGAGGGAAACAAAATTTTAATTGTAATGGAAAAATGCTTAAACGCAAATAAAAATTAATATACATCTTTTTAAGTCCTAAAAATCTACTTCTGCACATGTGCCTGATCTAAGTGCTAAGAAGTACTTAGCACCTTATGTTCCGTTGATTTAAGTGTTTGCAGTTGTTTAATGTATCTCAATGTTAAAACTTCTGTTAACATGTTTTCTGCTCAAAAGGTAGAGTATAGGTACCAGATCAAATTTACCTTCTTCTCTGTGGTATCATTAGGTCAGAGGTAGAAATTAATATTTTTACAGTGAAGCACCAATCAATACTTTAATATTGTACTTTTTTTAATAGGGTTTGGGATCTGGAAGGAAATCAAAAGGCTTATTTTGTTCTTCGTTCCCCTGGAGTGAGTGTGTGCTGGCATCCTGAGGAGGCTTTTAAGGTTGTGCTTTGCCGTTTACTTTCTTAAACCTATATGAAGATTTGTACTGTTCAAAAACTATAAAATATTGAAGTCTTAATAAGATTGGAGTTTAAGGCACCAAAAAATAAATTTATTTTTACTTTTCATTAGCAACAGATTCTGTAAATTTACTAGCTTTGCAAAGGCTAAATATGATAACCAAGATTTAGTGCTGGGTATAATTTTTCCAAAAACAAGGAACATTATATTCCGCCACCATGTCATTTTGTATTTGTTCTCTCAGTAGGTCCCTTTGTATTCCAGGTCTGCCTCTGCTTACTGAGATTCTAAATTCTGTTGATATCTAAATTTTAACAGGTTAAATGCATCTTAATCACTTTGAATCGAGATACAGGTTTCCCCCCCACCCCCCTGTTCCAAACAGTAAATGGCTTGGTTTGTTGTCTTCTCCTAGTTCCTTGGCAACCTATTACTAAAAGAGCAAATAACTTTGAAGTTGGTTAATATGAGTTATTTCCACCCATCTCCTTATACAACTTCCTGATTTACCTTTTTTTCTGTTTGGATGTCACACATCCTACTGCTTAATTCTATTGTCCCTCTCAATTTCAACAGTCTTATTCAACTAAGTTGATCTAATCCAGGGGTTGGCAACCTATGCCTTGTTGAGTAGATCCAGTCCACGAAGAGGTCCAGTCTGGCAAGGGGGATATGCAGCATGGAGATGTACCATGCCACCCATCTCCTTTACAGCACTCTTGCTGCAGAGCCTTCTTCCTTGCTAGGTCTGTACTTACCCTCACTGCAGAGGCATTAGGGATCAAAAGAGGCAACTGGCCACTCTGTTCCTGATCTAATGAAATCAGCCCACTTCCCCCCTCTCCCCTCACTGTCCATTCCCTTTTTCCTTCCATTTAAAACCCATTCTTTCTGCAAGTCTGTTCATAGCATCAGACAAAGTAGTGTGTTCATAGCATCAGACAAAGTAGTGACAAAAGCTCATATCTCACTGAACCAGTTAGTCTCTAAGGGCCCTGGCAGACATTGTATTTATAATGCAATTAATGCCAAAAATTTCAGCATGCCATGCATTCAGCCAATTCATAGTTCCATAAAATTGAAAACCAGCCACAAAGATGTTCCACATATATAATTGAAGTGGTGGTGCCAACAGTCACCTGATCACAACAATCAGGGGCAACTTCTAATCCCAGTATAGCATCCAGAGCTGTCCCCAGCCCAATCCCAAGCTGAAAACTCAGCTCAACATTGGTATCAAACATGTGGTAGCCCTGGAGTCTGGGATAGTTGCTCCCTGCCTCATATGCGAGGTTATGCTAGGGACAGCCCCAGTCATGCAGTTGGGATCTGAGAAATTTTATGGCCTATTGCAAATATCACACGTCCTGCCATGCACATCTAGAATGGCAGAATGTATGAGGTTTGGGGTGGAGGATGAGAGTCCTTGGCTCCCAATTATGCTATTATTTTAACATGTCCCAGGGGCCTAAGGTGCCACCTTGCCTTACTATCCGCGTGACATATTGTCTTATGGATCATTGAGCTGACATTCAGTTTATGAACTTATAGTTAGGGACCACTGGACTGCATGCCGGAAGTGTGCTGCATGGTGGGTCCTTTAATCTTGCAGTTTTCCCTGTGTGTCCCCTGCCACTGATTGGCAAAGGATCCCCGTTGGCCCTGCTGCTTGATCCTAATGGCCAGGAGGCAAAAACCACAATTTTACATACACCACAGTTTTTGCTTCCATCTGGTCAGCAGCAAGTGGCAAGGCCGCTGGGGCCCCTCCACCAATCAGTCAGCAGTGGGAAGCAAAAACTGGCATATTTAAAACCATAGTTTTCACCTCCGTAAGTAATAAGGTTCATTTTAAAAATTCTTCCTTTAAAAAGGCCCCAGTAACTTATGGGCATACTGCTACATTCCTTTCCATCCTGATGTAGTCTACTCTGAGCCATAGGAGAGGTGGAGGATGGTTTATAGCATGGAAAGTCTGATAGGAGTAGTTTCAGCTGAGAGTGAATTTCAGGTTCTAATGAATAATGAGCAAATATAGTATAATAAAAAGCCCTTAGAATTTAAATAAGCCTTTCAAATTTCTTTCCAGTGTGTCATTCACCCTGTCAGAATTTTTCCAGACAGTTTCATTTCTGTCCCAGTGAAGCCCTTCTGAACTTAGGCTGTTGTTATTGTCTGTCAATGTTACAGTGCCCACAGGTATGATGGCTACTCTAGAACAAAACAGAGAGATGTGGTCACTTCCCCACCGTCAGCCCTTCTAAGTCTTAGATGAGTCACAGCAGATGAGGCAGCAGACTGTCAGAAGAAAGTAAGAAGGGGCATGAGGAGGGTTTCAATCCATGAGGTCACACAGTAACACAGTTTAAGAGTGCACCACCCTCAGCGCTTTAATTCTAAATTTTTTCATCTCTATTTTAAACAAAGCTGATAGTGGGTGTCAATGTTTGGTTTATCATGGGCATTTCCATAAGAAATTCATTTATTTTGAGGAGGAGGGGAGATTCATGGGTGAAATTTGCTTAGAGTATATAGAAGGTACAGTAAAAAATCTAAATAGATTTGAAATCCCAGTGTATTCATCTCAGCGCACAAGGGGGTTTTGATGATTAAACAACTGATACTTCTACAGCAGTTTGTAAATGTTAATTAGTAGTCATACTCACATCCTGACACTTTTTAGGGCTGGAGACTTTAGGGCCTGTATTCAACTTCATTATTGACTCTGGCTTTGCTGCCTCAGAGATCAGTGTTTCCATTTTCTCTCTGATGCACCCATCAGTTGCTGCGTGAAGTATCAGTTTCAAACATCCGTTCAAGTTACCATAAAACTATTGTGAATACTTGCACTCTGTTCTCTCTTTATACAGTGTATAAAAATATATAAAAGAAATAAAGTAAGATTAAAAAATACATTCCTGTAGGTAAGTATTACAGACTAGATTCACTCTAAACATAGTTACAAAGTACCAAAATACAAAGTGGATCTACAGGGTTTTACTTGCCCTTACCTCTGACCCTTATTAGAAAGCAGTATTTCTGTTGGAGGGTTTGTCTAAAAGAGGACACACCTTCCTCCAAACAGATATATTGGGACTTTTAAGTCCCTCTGTCAAAAACCTCCTTAACAGTATTTTCTCAAAATGTTGTTCTAATCCAATGGGATTATCTCCCTTGTGACATTTCTTGTTCGTAAAATCATACTTTATTATGTCAAAGTGGGGTAATTAGCATTTTTCGTTTCTCAAACATACTTGGACGTTAAATTTTTTTTAAGTGTCTACTTAATTATTATATACATCTTAATGGTTCCCCTCAAAGCATCTTGGGATAGTTTAATCTAGCTGGGGCCAGTCTGTTCTGCAGGGGTACCACATATTAGCCCCCACAACCTCGTTGAGTGCTACTGTGATCCACTTCCCGTGCCCAATCTGCTGCTGTCCTTTCTGCTCCATGCCCCATGCTCGCCTTCTAATCTGATGCTTGGCTTTCTGCCCTCTGTTGTGCTGCCTGCCCTCTCCCCAAAGTGCCACACACAGAGGCTGCCCATGCCACTTGTGGCATGTGTGCTACAGGTTGCCCAGGCCTGGCTTAATCCAAAAACTCATCCCACACAATTGAGCAAACAGATTCTTGAGCAAGTGACATTGAGTAGAACTTGGTTAGGTAAAATAATTGTTGTATTTTGAAAATAAATAGGCCAATAGACTATTACATTACTTGGCACAGGTAATTCATCCATTTTTTTGCTAGATCAGAGTCCAAAAGAAGAGTTTCTGAGTTCTGTTAAAATAAGCTCAGCCTCTGGTCCCACATGCAGTCAACACTGGTATTCCCTGGTCATTATAAAAACAGCTCACAGTACAAATTATTAGATTTCTATTTCTGCATGGCCAAACCACTTCTAAAAATATATGAGAAGGTCTACAATTCAACATATGTAACATGAGAATTGATAGGTGTCAGTTCATGTACTTTTCTCTACAAAAAATATTCCCACTAATTTAAATACTGGAAGTTTGGTTTCATTTTTGTTTTGTTTCATGTTCTACATCAAGAATACCTTTCAACTCTAATAAGCCTTTGCCATGTCTATTAATGCTTGGCTGCAGGAGGATAAGATTTGCTATGTAGTAACTTAAGATTTAAAATTTGGCTTTTGCAAAGAATGCAGTTTACAAAGTTGTATTAAAATGCATCTATTACTTCTCTTACAGTTGATGGTAGCAGAGAAGAATGGAACGATACGATTCTACGATCTCACTACACAGCAAGCCATTCTGTCTCTTGAGTCCGGACAAATGCCGCTGATGTCAGCAGACTGGTGTTTAAAAAACACCTTTAGAATTGGAGCGGTAGCTGGGAATGATTGGCTAATCTGGGATATCAGGTCCAGGTATCATCAAATTACTGAGCAAGACATCCTCACCACATTCTTTCTATTTACATTATTAGAAGTGCTATTTTTACTATGTTTTTGTTAACCAATTAGCATTGCATGTAGTCATCCCACTCACTTGTGATTTAAATGAAGTTAGCCAAGCATTCATAAATAATGCAGGTATCTCCAATATTCTTTATATATCTTTCCCTAGTGAAAGCAACAGCAAGTCAGTCCATTTTTTTCACTGCCAAGCTATGTCTCCTGACATAGGTAACAACTAGGGCTGTGCGAAACAGCACCATTTCACTTCAACTTGTGTTTTGATGTTTTGACGGAACAGTGTTTTGTTTCTAATTCAGTTTTGTTTTGAAAGCACTGTTCCGTTTCATTTCGTGGAAACAGTTTCGCTGTTTTGAGTTTCGCCCACACCCAGGAGGAGTCAGGCAGAGCCCTCCCAGGGGTGCAGGCAGGAGGCTGCCACTGCTGCTGGAAGCTGATCCTGGTGGAGGGAGGTGGAGCGCAGCCCCAGTGCTGTGCATTGTCTCCCTCCACCAGGCAGTAAGCCGCTAGGAGCTGAGCCCAGTGGAGGGGGCTGGTGCACAGCACCGGCAGTGCACGCCATCTCCCTTCACCAGGCTCAGCTCCCAGCGGCTCCAGCCCCGTGGAACTCAGCCCGGTGGCGGGAAGCAGTGGAGTGCCAGCTCTGCCTGCCTCCTGCTACCAGGCTGGTTTCTGTGGGAGCACAGCCCAGTATTGGGAGGTGGGCAGCGCTGGTGCTGCGCTCCCATCAGCTCCTCCAGCCCCACAGAGTGCAGCCCAGCAGCAGGAGGTAGGGAGAGCCAGGACTGTACTCCCTGCCTGGCTGAGCCACAGGGGGTTGTAGAGCTGCTGGGAGCACAGCCCTGGCTCTCCCCTGCCTCCCACCACCTGGCTGCTGCTTTGAAATTTGAAACGTTCCAAAACTTTCAAAAAGTTTCGACTGGCCTCATTTCATTTCAGGCTGTTTCAAAGCCCTTCATTTTGTTTCAATTTTGCTGTTTCAAGGTCAAAACAAGTCAAAATGAAACAGCCGGCAAAATTTCGCACAGCCCTAGTAACAACTGCAGATTTTGGGGTCACTCTTTAAATGTTGACTTTAGCCCAGGATGGGATTATCCTGTTCCCATTTCAGGAGTGTCTCAGACCATTGTGCTATGTAGCCTTCTTAAAATTTCACCTTCATAAGTGGGGTTAGACCTCAACCTTTCTGTGCTGGAGATCCAATTTAATCACAAGCTGTTTCACTGGCAGACATCTAATTTTTTTTTTCCACTCTTACTTGAATGGGGACACAAATATACCTTTTATATTCCTTGCTGCTTTTGGCATCCCATGTTTTTCTTTCCCATCAGTCTTCTGTGTTATTAAATATAGTATGTCTTAAACAGAAAGGTAGGGGAATCTCTTAAATTCTAAAACAACATGCAACCAACATCCAGAGGAGAAATTCTGTAAGGCTAAGGTCCAAAGGAAATTTAAAAAAATTAAAATTTCACTTCAGATTCTATGCAACTTTCCCCCCTTTTTATCTCTTCCTCTCTCACAGGTGGACTCCTCAGCCTGTCAGCACCCCAATGTGAGACTGCCTACCTGCAAAATAAAATTGATCTTTTTTTGTAGATTCCCCACATCCCATTCCATTTGAACTTGCCACTCCTGTAAATAATTTCTATTGTTTGCCCTAGTGATGTGAAGTTCAGTGTAAGTATCATTTGCTACAGCTTGCAGAATGGCTCTTATACTAAATGGTGTATTTTACAGGTATCCACAAGATAAAAGACCTGTCCACGCAGATCGAGCCAAATTATTCAGGTATTTTTTTGTTTTATATTCCTACTGTTAATATTCTGCAGTTACATATAGGGACCTACCTGAGTCATAGTGAGACAATGGGTTTTTCATGGCCTGTTCACAGCACACAGAGCCAATTTCATGGGCATTTCGGAGCAGTCCTGCCCCTTGCCACTGATTGGTAGAAAGTGCCTTCACTGTCTACTTCACTACCACTATTTTTTGGTTGATTTCATGGGGAATCGTGGCCAATGCCAGGTTTCCCAGTGACTGTGCACAACACCGTGTCTTCTACGGTTTCCGCAAAATCCGCAAAACCACAATGTAGGTAGGTTTTATATAACATTATATATATTATATAACATATCCTCAGCAGCTGTCAAAGGAGGTCACTGTAATTATCCTCATTTTACATATAAAGCTTATGAGGCAAAAATTTGAAGTGACTAGCTCAAGACATCCAGTAGGCTAGTGACAGTGCCAGGAATAGAACAGAAGTCTCTTGACTCTTGGTTCAAATACTGTCTAGTACACCACACTTCTGCATTACTAAGCGAGCTTAGATGGAAAATATTGAAAATACAGAACTTTCCAGTTTTCATGTCCTTCCATTAACAATTTTTAAAGAGCTATGTCCTACAGGATTCCACTCTGAGTGGGAGTTTGAGTGTGATTGGCACTTAGCAGGTGTTTTTTTTAAGATACATAGATTGTAAAAGGCAGTCATGAATAGTGAGTCTTTTCTAAAAAATAAAGTTTTTTTGTTCATGTATTTCAATTTTACAGTGTTATTTCTGGAAGTTCAAACAATGCTTAACTACAAAAAATTAGGTTCATATATAATACTGATAGTTTAACACTTGAATTTAAAAGTACTTTTGTTTTCTTTTAGGTGGTCCCGAGTGAATGAAAATTTGTTTGCGACTACTGGCTATCCAGGAAAGATGTCTAGTCAACTTCTAGTTCATCATTCAGGACATCCTCAGGTAAAATTATATAATGCTGTATTGTGGGTGGGATTCATCTATTCTCTTTAAATCACATAAGTAAATATCTAATAATTCCCTTGAAAAGGTAACTAGGATTGCCTACAGGTGATTACTACTTGTTTTTCCAGACCAAAAGTCACCCAAACATGAGTTGACCACAATTTTCTGTATAACTAGTTTAGTTATGATATGACTAAGTCTCTGCTTTAGGTTTAAAGTAAGCGTATTTAAAATTCTTGATCAAAATTTATTAGAGGTGTGCTGATATATCGGTTGCCTCTCAGATTGGCACCAATAAAATGGAAATTACATTATTGGCTATCAGCTTTTTCTTGGCTGTTGTAGCCAGTAATGTTTACCTATAACTATACCTTCTGGCCAGGGCCCTGGCCACCTGGGTTCCTTCTCCCCTGCCAGGCCAGGGCCCCTGGATGCCTGGGTTCCCTTGGGGAAACAGGTTTCCCCTTGCAGGCAGGCAACATTCTAGCCTGCAAAGGGTCCTGCTCGGGGCTGCTGGGAGCAGGATGCAGGGGGTCACATGCATGTGTGTGGCTGCATGCATGCACATGGCCAGGAATACAGCTGGGCAGCATGGAGAGCAACTCCCTTCAGGTAAGTCTGTGGAGGAAGGGGGCACGGGGGTAGGGGAAGATCAAGGCCCCCATAGTAAGGGAGCAAGTGAGGCAGTGGCAGAGGCTGGTGGCAGTGCCCAGCCAGGGTGGTGCATGCAACCTGGGGCCATGGCAGGGAGCGGGATGGAGCCGTGGGCAGTTTATACAGGGCAGGGAGAGGAGGCAGTGGCTCCCTGCTGCTGCATGCACCCCCCAGAGGAGGCATGAAGGGGCATGGGCCCCCTACATTTTTGAATGGGTTGGATGCAGGCTGCTTGCTGTGGGTTCTAGGCTCTCCACTCTGCTGCCTTTCCCTCAGGAGCCCTGCGCCAACTGTGTGTACCCGGCCGCAGTGGGGACGGCGAGTTGTGTACCCCGCTGGCAGGTGGGCAGGGGGCGCGCCGTAGGCATAGGGCTCCCAGGGCAAAGGCAGCAGGGTGGAGAGTCCCAAGCCCACAGCGGGCAACCCACACCCACCCCACCGGGCTCTGCTCTGCTTAAAAGTGTTCCTGCACTTAAAAATGGTGCCAGGAGCACTTGAACTAAAGCTGATTCTATGAGCTTCAGTTCAAGCACCCCCACTGCTGTTTTTAAGCACTGGGATGCTAATACATGTGACACAGAAGGCTTCTAGAGCACAGCAAAAAAAAAAGATTTATGTCAGTAATTTAAAATGCCTTACATTATTACTAAATGTCAGTTATCAGATCCACATTGGCTGATACGGTTGGTTAGTAATCAGTTATCAGTATCGGCCAAGAAAATCTTTATTGGTGTACCCCTAAAATGTATGCAGATAAAAAATATGTACAAGGACTTGGAAAAGTTTGTTTGGAGAGGGGGCGTTTTTTTTGAGGTTGGGGGTTAGCCAAAGAGTAATAAGAATAGAATTCTCTCCCCCGGGCAACATTGTTAGAATCCTCGTGAATGGGTTTAAAGACTGAAGAACAAGGTCTATATTATAAATTCTGCCAGATAATTTTTGTCCATGTTGCTGAACTGATTGAAAGTTGAGGCTTGAGAAACAATATCATGTTGCATAATGGTAACAACTGATAGGGAAGGTATAGGTCATGTGTCTTTGAAATCCTAAGCAAAGATTATCAGTCAGATGAGTATGTTGCATATTTCTTTTTTTGTATGTGGAAGAGGAGTGAGAATCTGCTCTGTTGTTCCCTTCATTTTTTGTGTGTTTTCATATGTAAATGTTTGGCTTGCTCAGAATCCTAGAAAATATTAATTCATATTTTCTTTAAAACATGCACATTGAATCATTCCATATTTAAGCTGCCAGTTACAGAATGCAAATAAAAACTAACACCTGCCAGAAATCCTACAGTATTTTGTAATTCTAATGCACTCTTTGGAAATAAATTGTTTTAATAGCACAGACGGAAAAAATATATTAGGCAAATTTTCATTATTTTGGACACACAAACATACTGTCTCCAAGCACCGTACTTAACTGTAATCTTGAATAACTGGTTTTATTAAAATAATCTTGGGTGCTGAGAGAACATTTGTAAATACCTTCTAATGGTTCCATTTTGTCATTTGAATGCTTTGCTTTAATGTATGTATAGTAGCTGATGGAACAGAATAGCAGCTAATGAGATTTTTAATTTAAATTGCTGTACTTACTTGAATATGAGATGACCTTGAATATAAAACAACCCCACAATTAGTAGATTCTATACATGGAAATTTTTTGTTAGAATTTTTCAGGCATAGAATCTAATTATTAGAGGTTTGCTTTGAATTTGTCCCCCTCCCACTGCTACAGCAGGGAAAATAAATCTGGGGGATTAGGTTGCCCCCTTTCCCTCTGTCTCCCCTCAACTTCCTTCCCCTGTAGCCCTTTCCCCCTTCCTTACTGTCAAACCCTGCGTGTCCCTGAGCACATAGAAGGGAGAAGCAAATTGGAAAGTGCTGACTTAGAAATAAACATACCTGTACAGGCAGTCCTCAGACTTAGGATGCAATTGGTTCCTGAAAACCGCATCTTAAGTTAAAATGTCATAACTTGGAACAAATTTTCTCATAGGAACAATGTTAAAAAAGGGGAATTGGGTCCTTTACAATGCTCAGCACAGCTGCCTCCAACTGGTAAGTCCCTTGTGGTGGGAGGGAAGGCGTGTGGAGGGACAAATCAATGCCCCTGCAGTGAGGGAGAGATTGGGACAGGGGCTGGGGCAAAAACTGCCAAACTGGAGCAGGGGGGCACAGGGAGGGGGTGGGGTGGCTCCCGCTGCAGCGCACCACCGGTCCGGGAGTGGCTTCTCCGGCTGCTCTGGCCACTGCTCCTGCCGCCAGTCTGGGAGGGCATGGGGGGGCATGTGCCCCTGAATCTCCATGGGGCAGATGGGGCTGTGCTTCAGGCAGGAGGTGGAAGGCACTGGGAGCGGAAGCTATGCCCTTCTGTTGCTCACCCAGCCAGTATGGGGCAGAGCCACTGTGCTGCCTCCAGACAAGTGGCATGAACCAGTGGGACCCACCCTGGCCATCCCGCACCCCCTAGACGAGCATCAGCTTCATCCCACGCCCTCCCCACCCCATCCCAGCTTGACAAGCAGCGGCGGGGCTTGGGGCTGGCATGTGCCCCCAGATCAGGGTGGGCAGGGGAGCAGGGGCTATGGCAGGGCTGCAGCCACCCTAAAATTCACAATAGCCCCCCCCCCCATAGCCTCTGCCGCCCACTCAGAGTGCTGCCCGATGCAGCCCTGGCCCTGCCTGTCCCGCCCCAATCTGAGGGCACATGCCCTGCTGCTGCTCATCCAGCCAAGGCAGGGGTGGGGGCTCGCAGGACAAAGAGAGGCTTAGGGAGGGCAGAGTGGGGGGGGGCACGGGATGAAGCCATTGCTCATCCAGGAGGCAAGGGGAGGCCAGGGCGGCTCTTGCTGGTGCGCACCACTTGTCTAGAGGCAGCGCAGCGGCTCCACCCCGCCCCAGCTGGGCAAGCGGCAGGAGGGCATAGCCCCCACTCTCAGCATCATTTGCTGCCCACCTGGATCACAGCCTGGCACAGCTCTGGCCCTGCCTGCCCCAAACAGATCTGGGGGCATGCCCCCCCCCATGCCTCCCGGGGCAGTGGCAAGAGCAGCGGCCAGAACAGCCAGACAAGCCACTGCCAGACTGGCAGCATACACTGGTGGGAGCTCCCCACTCTCTCTGCGCACCCCCCCCCAGGTGGGCAGCTTTTGCCCCAGCCCCAATCCCTCCCTCACTGTGGGGGTGTTGATCTGGTCCTCCACACCCCTTCCCTCCCCACCACCACAAGGGACTTACCAGCTGGAGGTAGCTGTGTCGAGTGTCGTGAATTCAAAACCCATGTTGGAACCTCAAAACAGGGTGTATATTTATAAAGGTCGTAAGTGCCATTTATTGCAACTCAAAAGGTCGTAAGTCGAGGACTGCCTGTAGTAACTTATATATAGAGAAATTACTACAGGTACGCATAGACTTTAGTTCATCCAGAATTGATGCAGTTTACCTCTTTTGAAGCCGCTGCAACTTTTAGGACAGGTACTCCATAAACATAAGCAGCATTTCTATATCTACTTGTATATAGTACAAACTGTGCATAACATCAGTCCAAAGCCAAAAGGTTCATGATTTACCATGTAGGTCATTGGCCTGGGCCCCATCAAAGACAGCAGCATTTTAAGCCATGGTGACCCCACAGCTCAGCACTGCTCAGCATGTATGTGTACTCCAGATACCCCCCACAAAGGATCCATGTGCTAATTAGCCCCTGCTCATAACTGGAACCAGGTGTTCTTGTCACGGGTGCTGGGATGCTCCAAAAATGTAGATGCAGATGAGGCAGAAGGCAGCCTGTTCCAACTCCATTTCATAGAGGATGGAGCCACACTAATCACACATGACAAGCTGAGAGAGGGAGTGACAAAGGGATTCTGGGTAAGCTGCTTGGGGCTCCATTTGATGGTATTTATCAGACATTTAAGGCTGGTTAAAAAAGACTCATTGGAAATGGGAAGAAAGGCTCAGCTCAGCTGTGCGCATAAAGAGGAAGTTGAAAGGTATTCAATGTGTAGTGGCTTGCCATGACTTGAAAAAGAATCAGCTCTGAAAGAGACCAAGTGCAATGGGCACTACCGCATGTCTTATTCAGGTGGGCTACACTAACCTACCCTTGTGATAGGCTCCTCTATCAGCATCTCGGCCTTTGTGGCTAAGAACAAATGCAAGCATTTTTGGTACTGTAGGCAGGGTATCAGGGCTGGCTCTGGCCTTCCTAGTGCCAGCCTAGTATTGCAGTATCTTCAGGCCCAGTGCCAGTTCCCTCTGGAGGGGACATGCACCCATTTTTTAAGGGCCACACCAAAAAAAAATTTTCCTGTCAGTATGTCTGCCTTATGTGGGTCATGTGTTTTATAAACATGCAGTGTTGGCTGCATTTAATCAACTTTAGACTCAGTTTCCATCACTGAGAACATACTGCTTTTGGCAGCAGTTTAATGATAGATATTGTATTTAATAAGGTTTTCTTGTGTGTGAATGTAAAATGAGGACCATTTTTTCCCAATGTTGATTGGGGGGGACCTCATCTTATATTCGAATAAATATGGTATTTGGTTTGGGTGGTTTAATTAGAATTTCAGATTTTTGTACATCTGTTGAACTTACAGTCACATATACAGTCTGGAATAAAAAATGTGTATGATATGCTTTTCTCTTTTTTAGCCCATTCTTGTTGGCTCAGCAGCTGTAGGATCTGGTCTGACCTGGCACAGAACTCTTCCATTATGCGCAGTTGGAGGAGATCATAAGATTTTCTTTTGGATAACAGAAATGTAAATAAACATCTATTGTGATTGTTAAACTTTCCAAATACTGTTTTTCTGTAGTAAAATACAAAGAAATCTAGTCACTCACGTATATTTGTTGGGAAACTGTAAAAACAAAGTAATCAAAATATGCAAACAAAACAATTTAAAACCCTTTGCTTATGTATAGATTACATATAACGAGTTTTTGTAAAGCATAGCTCAGGGACCAGATTCTCTTCTACCTATTAGATATCTTAGTGGACTTAGATGCTGCGGTACAATTTTGTTCCACCCTGAAAAATCTGTTAATGTAGCTATCATTTGTAACACAGTGGGCACATCTAAATGAGATTCTTACTGGGCATTAGCCTAATAACACTGCACAGTATTGTGTTATGGCAAAAACTGTACTAATAGTGTACTGCGTACGGTTATTAAACTAATGCGCAGTAAGCATCGCTAAACCATGTGCCAGGGCTACTGCACATTAATCCTAGGGTACTGCATATTTAGTTAGTACTTTATTAAGGAAGTACTAAATTAAATGCGCAGTATCTAAGGCGCATTAATGAACATGTAGACACACCCACAGTCATACTCTTAAGCCTGAGTCACAAAATAGCAATGAGGAGGAAGACCAACTCACCTTTTGCATTAACTGTTTTTTGGAGACTTAAGGAGAATGTAACATAAACACACTTAGGCACCTAAATCCACTCATGCACCTGATGGGTGGTATAGAATTGGCCCCATGTCTTCAATATTGGTATGTTTTTTCCTTTTGAAATCAAATGTGTGTATTTTTCACAATACATTTGTTGAGATGTAAGAGGTTTTTTTATACAGTCTCCATGAGACCATATTCAAGTGACAGTTTTATTTAAATATGGGGCTTATTTCTAGATCAATATATGCCTTTATGAAGATCTGAGCTGTATTAGCAGATCTTTCTGATGCTGTCAATGCAACCCCTACCTGCAGTCAACCAACTGCTTCTGTCCACTGGTAACAGCAAGCTTCCGTGGACATCACCTTACTAAAAAGGAGAATGTTTGTTTTTTATCTACTGTCAGAAAATGTTATCCTTAAGCTATCAGTTTGCTATAGTGAGCATATTTGCTGAATGTACCTGTTACTGATAACACTGAACTGGTTTATTATATTAATAATCTGAGTAATTATTTTTAACTTTTGCCATATCTACAAGCTACTACCTATGAGAAATTAGGAAAATTGACTTATTTTCACAATATAAAGGGGATGAAGAAGGAATTAATTTTTTAGCGTTTGACTCTTTATATTAGTAACTAGTAGATTTATCTGGTTTGGATTTTAAATTATTTTAAAGTAATCTTTTTATGTTGTCATGACCCTCACATGAAGTATAACAAATAGCCTGAGGAATATCCTTTTGATATACAATTGTCTTTACCCAGCCTACAAAAAGGGGAGGGGCATGACATGTCTGCTTTCTAGAAGTATATTTTTCTTGACTCTGTAATCCAGTGGTTCTCAACCTATGGGCCACAAAGACATTTGACAGTGTAGAAATGAGAGGTATTACAGAATATTGATTTGTACTGCATTACTGTCAGATAACAGATACAAAACATTTTTAAATGGATACTCAGGAAGTGAGTTGTGTGGGTGCGGCCCACATAACACATTGAGAGCTGCAAGTGTGGCCCACTGTGGCAAATAGGTTGAGAACCACTGCTCTAACCCAGTGTCCAGAAATGAAGAAAAAGCCAGAGAGGGAGGTTGAGCCAATAGAGACAGGCTTTCTGTCCCCTTACATAGCTCCGTTAGTGCAAACTGGCTTTCAAGCTGTCATATCCAGACATTGAGTGGTTCACTCCAGAATAAATTTGCTATGGCAGCTCCTGTGTTATTGTTCATCCTTACTAGCAACATATAGGGTGTTGACAAAGTTAAGGGGAGTTAACCGCAGCTCAGAGAGGGTTACTTTCTTCTCTGACCATTATGGCAGTTGGTGATTACTGAAGTTATAGTCAGGACTATCATTTAGATTAACCTGAAGTTTGCCTGGTACACAACCATGCTAGTATCAAGACAGCAAAAAGCTAGCTAAAAGCCATCTTTTAAAAATTAATTATTCCTTCACAACCTTTATTGCTTTCTTGAGAGGTTAATATTTTAATCTCCCACCAGAATTTACAAGAAACATGACCATGAAATTTGTCAAAAAATAATTTATTTTTCCCACCACTGTCTGAAATTTGCTTTTCTCCAAATCAGATGGTGTCATTTTCTGTAAGAACTGGAGTTTTGTTAATCTTGTTCGAAAGGTTTAGCAGCTTTTTATTTTGAGTGATCAACAACATGTGATTCTCCCCTATTCAAAGGCATCCAAAATGTAGAGACCTGTTTGGGGATTTTATGGATTTTTTTCTCTCTCTCATTCTGCTTTATATATATCTTTCCCTTTATTAAGTCCTGCTCCATTCATATTCTTATACCACATCTGTCTTCATGGTATTTGGGTATCTACATTCTATGTACAGCATACTTCCTACATTGTATTGATAGTTGCTGAGCCTTGAATACTTGTCTCAGCTGTTTTCTCATTTCAATAGCAACTAATGCAATGGACATCCTTAGGGCTTTTATGTTCTTATGGGTTGTAGCTTTAAAAAAAAAAAGAATCACAACCACTCTTCTACTTGATGTCAGTGGTTGGGCAAACAAGAGTGAGTTTTACAGTACACAGTTTTCGCATGTAACCAGCTATTTTGAGCAAATTTTTAAACACTATTTATAGCTTACAATGCACTGTTTCAAGAATTGTTTCATTTTTTATATTTATCAGTAAAAGAAGAGCCTTTCTTACAAATTCTATTGATATAGCTGCAGACCAGTCTGTCATTTTAAACTGAATTTTCACATGTGCTTTCAATTAAGTTTAAATTGCCCTCTTTTAAACAGGAAAGTCATATGTCCGTGTGTCATCACCATTTTGTAATGCAGTAAAATTCTGATTATTTCTTGGTTGACTCATTGCCATAAAAAGAAAACAGCTACATAAACTTAACTATTACGTTTCAAACTTAGATTGGGAACTGTCACTTAACAACTCTTTAATTTTCCTTACTCCCAAAAATAGCTTGGTAGACCTGCTTCTGCCGAAGGTTAACTGACTATCCTCTAATGAAGTCTTCAGGCTTTTTGTAGTTTCAGGAACAGAATCAGACCTGTCAATCACAAGCAAAGAATAGATTTCTTCTAATGTGGATGGACACATCAGCAGATGGAATGCTTTTACTAGTGGTGCATGTGTAGAGGGACATCTGGCACACAGTGTTTTTTTGCCTTGAGAAACAGCATGTTTTACTTTGCAACTCTAGCAAGTTTCTCTGTTTCTGACATGGCAATAAATCAGAAGTCTGTTCCAAATGTGCATTTCTTGTCATTGAGCCTGTGGATGCTGGGAGCAAGGAAACTGGATAGCTTTTGGACCTACTACAGCCACTAGGATTTATAATTAAAAGCGCCCACATGCCACGTGTATCAGCAGCACAGTGCGCCTCCATGCTCAGCAAATGGTGGAGGTGTGCTTTGAACTAAAGCACATTGAACGGGTTTTAGTTCAAAGCGCACTGCTGCCATTTTCTCAATGCAGAGGAATGCTGCGCTGCTGATGCACATGACACGCGAGGCTGCCAGAGTGCATCAATTTACATACTCTGACATGCTGGATTTCTAGCATGTCGGAGCAGGCTCCCCACATGTGCGTAAGTGCCCTAAAAGTCTAAACTAGCGCATTGGTGGTGATGGTTACAAAGACTGGTCTTTGCTGATATATGTACTCATGCTTGTCAGGTCTATAATCTAGACTCTGTCCTCTAACAATAAGCTGTGTCCGTAGCAAACATGGATTGCTAGTTGCTTGGTTAAATTTTTGTTAGTCCTTTGCAACCATCTCTGATGTGGAAGTAGAAGGGCTGAGAAGTGGCATGGCTTTTAATCTCAGCAAAAACTAAATTCAATCCCCTACACGTAATATCCTTCAGGACAATAACCACATTGCTCATAACCCAAGAAGTCCTCTGTTATGCAGTATTTCCCCTGTACCGTACTTACTTGGATCCAAGATAGGGTTTGTCATTTTTTTATCCCCATTCAACAAAGAGGAAAAAGCCCCTGTTCTTGGATTTTAGTACGGGGTGGGGAGAAATAGGCAAATGCTCTGGCTCTGACCATAAGTCAGAGATGTAGCCTCTGCCTACCCCCCCCTCCTTTCCCCCTCACCCCCCTCCACCTGGGGTAAGGGCTGGAGCTGCCACTGCTGCAACGGCTACTCTGTGGTCAGGTGGGAGCTGGAGCTTGTGCCCTGAGACAGACAGACCCCTGACTGAGAATAATCAGCCAGCGCACACAAGCACTGGGGGCAGGCAGCAGTAGGTGAAAGTGGTGGGGGGCAAGCAGTAAGGGGCAGGGGTCAAGCTGCCTGCCCCCTGCCACTGCTCGCCTCCTTGCTGTCACTTTTCCCATTGCAGTGAGGGGAGGGGTGACACGAATGTAAGAACTCTCCTATAATTAGGTTTTATTCATAGAAAACTATAAAGACATTTAAAAATTTCCATATATAGAATCTAATTATGGGGTGGGGGTCATCTTAAATTTGAAGTTGGATAAATATGGTAATAGTATAGATGGTAGATGCTTACTGCCAAGTTCTGGGTCCTTCTTCCTCTACTGGTTGTCTGTCGCCCACCCTACACAGATCAAAAAAATATATCCCCAGACTGTCACCTAGCCCATCCACCCAGGGGACCTGAATTAGGCTTGCTTCCTGCACTGTATTCTGTTCCTGAATACCAGGCTCTCTGATGCTTCCTCCGTCCCCTTGGCCTCTGCTTTGCAAAGCATGCCTCGTTGTTCATGATATGGTTACACAGGAGTTTGGGTTCTGTTCTGGGCATAATAACAAACACCCAATAAAAGTCTTCAGAGTGGGAGCAGGTAGACAAAGAATTGCCAAACTTGTCCTTCCCTTTTGTTGACAGTGAATGGATTAGAGTTGCTTAATTTGTCTTGAAAGGCAGGCTGGCTCATCCCCATGTCTGTCAGGCTCTTTGAACTGTTTTCCACATAAGTGCATTTTTCTGGTGCTTATTCCAAAATCAGAGGCCCTGCAGTCCTCATACCAAAGGTTAACCAGAACCTCTGTGTGCTCCTCCTAACAGCAGTGGGGAGGGAGCACCTTCCATTTAGGTCAGCTGAACTAAATTGTACCAACAGTGGAGTAGGTCCTGGACAACAGTTAAATAGTGACCAGATGGATGTAAGTCATGAAGTAGCTTCTTAATAGCATGGGGTGACTGGGAACTTAGAAGGGAGGGGTGTAAAAATAGCAGCAGCTGCACTGTCCCATGTGCCACTGCTGCCCAGGGTGCTCAGGTGTCCAGTTCCAGTGTTATTGGAGGATAGTGGGAGGTTACCAAGCAGAAGGGCTAATACATACAAGTCCTGGGCACTGTGGAAGAGAACTGAAAGACTATCCAACTGTGAATTCAGTGGCACATACTTAAGCTGCAGAATAGGCAAATTAGAGCATGTTTCAAGAAGCAGCATTTGCTTCGCTCCTGACTGCTGCAGACCACCATGGCACAGGTTCTCTCTGCCCTCAGACATCTAGTTAAAGAGTTGTATGGGGATGGGGTGGGCTGTTGGATGAGAGCATGTTCTGCAGCATATCCAGATCACTTACCTATGCATCCTAATTATTCCTACAGTAATGGGCACTATAAAAGTGCTGTCCTTGAAACAATGCCACAACGAATCCTATTTTTATTATTTTACTTTTATATTACAAGCACATTTATATCACACCCATAGTTCTGGGTGGCAATATCTAACACCAGTACATGCACACAGTCCGATTTGCTTTGATTGTTTATTGGTACAGTCTGAAGTCTTGGGTTGTTCAAGGCCTGCTCAGATTCTATACTGCTGGGAAAGAAATTATATCGTACTTTGTAAGTTTACCTATATAAATTGGAAGCCAGAATTTTTCCCCCTCAATTTTCACTTGTTTTTTCTGGATTATCCCAGAATCTGGAAGCGTATTGCCCAGTTCAAAGCTTTTAGTACATTTTTTTCTCTCTGTGAAATACATACTTAGAAAATAATCTAAAATGAGTGGCCAGTATGTGTTCAGCATATTTCTTGTGAGCTGCTTTACAGAACAAAATAATCATTTGTGTTTCTTAATCAAATTTCAGACTGTTACACACTTACTAATTTTATTTGCATTTACATGGCCATAGGTCAGATTAAAATACTAGAGTATTTCAATAAACTTGCAGTCATAAAAAGCATCAATTCATCAGCTGGTTCAAAAAAATCTTGAACAAACTGTCTGCATCCAAGATAAAAGGAGGTGGAAGGAGCTTTTGACGTTTTCTTCGTCTAATCTGTCATATGTCAATATATAACAGGCATTTTCAAATGATTCCAAATGAGCTAACATTTATATCTACATGTCTTTAAGAGGAAAGAAAGATGACAGATAAAATTTTGCTTTTGTAAACCTATTTAACTGTGAAGGGCTGATATCCCACAAATCTTTTTATCTGCTAACTTATTACACATTATCACATACCTAAGTCATTGTGATATGGGATATCAGTTTTGTTTTTTGTTGTTTTTTCATTTGCTTCAATCTGAAAAATACTCATTGAGGGTATAACGATCCATTTCTTACATGTATTTTTGCCAGTTTCCTTTGTAAGCATAGACTTAGAGGACTTCACTGGAAATCAGACTGTTTATTTCTGACCTTCTCAGCTGTTCATTGGACCACCTTAATAAAAACAATGGTTGCCTCTATGGAGGATCAGGTGAAACCATGGCTGGAAATTTCCTTGGATCAGCTCTTTATTTCTGTTTAGCTTACTTCTTAGTTGTACAGATATTTGACTTCTATGCTGATTG
Source organism: Gavialis gangeticus (assembly GCF_001723915.1). Taxonomy (NCBI): domain Eukaryota; kingdom Metazoa; phylum Chordata; order Crocodylia; family Gavialidae; genus Gavialis; species Gavialis gangeticus. The sequence continues at coordinate 72,532,783 of NW_017729022.1, forward strand.
TTAACAGAGTACTGTACCTTGGGAACTGTAACATTTATATAAGCTTATAAAATACATATGAACAATTGTAAATTACAGTTGTCTTTGCCAGTTTCTTCAGCCTGTGTAAACAGTTTCATTCTGCTTTTGGCTAGAAGCTCAATTTTTGTGCAATATAAAAATCTGTCAAATTAGTTTCCAGTGCTATTGTCAATACGTGCAGTTGCCACTTCTCTTTATGGTATGTTAATCACAAGACCTGCTGATGGTATTTTTATTTTTACTAATGGTAAAGACAAAGCTTTGATCCCCTTTCTGAAGATACTGCTTTAGTGTTTCTAGTTGGCTTAAGTCCACCTAAAGTTAGCTTCTTGCCAACACTAAAGTTCAACTTAAAAATCATTTTTGAAAAACAGCCACCCTGAAACTAAGCTGAACTTCACTGCAGTGCAAAATAATTCCTCTGTGTGTGTGTGTGTGTGACTGACCATAGTCTACCTTCAGTTACATCCTATGCAATGTAGTTCACTTAAATTTGATGCATAGACTGCTATAGGAGCTTATCATCCGATAAGAGTAAAGGTAAAAAAATGTGCAAAACATTTAGTATGTATACATAGTTGTTATCCCACAATTGTTTATAAATCCTCCCACTAGAGTTAATTCATTCTTTACTTATTAAAAAGGAAATAATATTTTCAGTTTGACCTAGGAATGGATCAAATAAAATTCAGAAAAAAATATCAGTTCAGATAAAATAAAAACATCTTTTAAAAGCTTTTGAAAGTTTGGATAATTTCCCACTACACCATTGTTTGTATATTTTCCTTTCATACCTCTCTGCGCTTCCTGGTTCCAGCTGGGAACAAAAGTGATGTGATACAAATTTCTGAGCAGTATTTTTGGTTTAATCAAAATGAGAAAGTACCGGAAATCTGACAAGAAAGCCAATTCTTACAAGACTTCCTGTCCTGTTTTACAAACCAAAGGCGTTCAGATAAGGTTTGACCAACACCCAAAATATCTTGGAATGCTGGAAACTGAACCAGTATTAGTGTCTTCAGCATTGCCTGGAAACCTTTCGATAATGGGCATTTCTTGTTAAAAGAGAGCCGGTCTTCTTTCAGGGAGTAAGGTAATTAAAATGGGCAAGAATGTTATACATACATTTTCCTACATAAACAAGTCCTTGGAGTGTCTGAAGGGAAGGGGTTGAATCAAAGAAGACAAGTTGTGATTCTGTCACATTGTCATCTTTTTAATTTTAAAAGATTTGTAACACAAGCTACTGATCCAGTTTCCTTAACATTGAGCTTGTTTTGTAAATCTTATTGAAATGTATCAGTTACATTAGACTGAAGACTATATTTTGTTATTGAATGTAATTTTGTGGAAGACATTAAAATATATATGATTTTCTATTTTGTTTAGATGTGTGTATTTTATGAGTATAAAGGTTTTACTAACTACTTAAAATGAGATGAAGACAACATTTTAATGAATACACAGAAGAAAGCACAGTTCAACACTTAACCTTACATTTCTGACTTCTGATTATTTTAATTAGCTTTAGTCAGCATGCTAGGCTTCTGCTGCTGTCAGTAAAAAGCTGTGAAATTCACTAGCAAAGTGCGCACCTTATATCTGATCTAATGAGAGCGGTCCTCTGTAGCCACCAGCTGCTAAACTTTAATTAGTAGAGATCAGTGCTGTTTTCACATTTGGAATTTCTGTTTTCATTGTTTAAAATAGGAAACTACATTTAAAAAACTCAGTCAAAAGAATGTTAAAGGTCATAAAATCAGGAATTCGGAACTTGGAAATACTTGAATTTAGGAAACTCATGCAATCATGATTTGGTCCCCTTGTGTATTATGACATAGTCTTAAAGTACATGTTCACAATTGTAGACAGGATTTTTGCCTCCCAGAGTAGTCAAGCTGGGCCTGCTTTGGGGATAAATCAGGCCTGGGCAGCAAAGGGCACTATTGCCTACAGGAATCTTGCTTAATTTCTTGCAGGAATTGGAAGGTATGTAAAGAATGGGACACAGGATTGCAAAAAGGGAATCTTTTCAGTCTCATGATTAAACCCTGAAGAACTGGATTCTACCTTTGCATCTGCCAGAGTTCCTGTGTGATATTGGGCAAATCTCTTGAACCAGCATTTTCTCAGGTGGTCACTAATTGCGTGTTCCTTATTTCTTAGGTTTCTTAGAAGCCAGAGGGCTGCTCTAGTACCTTCCCTTCCCTTGTACAGTGTTGAGCTGGGGGGGAGGGGTGTGGGGGAGTCGGCAGGACCTCTCATTAGGGAGACCTGCCTGCACCATTCCAGGCTTTTCCCTGCTGGCTGCTCAAGGGGTGGGAGTGTTGTCAGACCCCAGCCCCCTGCTAGCACTCTGAGGCAAGGGAGTGTGTGCAGCGTGTGCATCTGTTGATACAATTTTTCAATCTCCCTCCCTGCTTCTTTATACTGGTTGAAGCAAACTGACAAGCAAGCAAGCCAGCAGAGGGCTGATAACTGTGTTTATCACCCCATCAGCAAAACAATAGCCCCTCTCCATTAGTTCAAATTCTTCTTAAACAGCTTACCAGCTGACCTGCCGATTAGCTCCAAAAAGCCCTAAGCTGTCACTGTTCTGTCTGCCTGTCCCAGTGAAATTCAAGAGACACGCACACACAGACTCCTCCCGGTATTAGCTAGCATACCACATGCCTAGGGTCCATGTGGCTGGGATCCGTACTATGGGAGGGAGGGGGGATTCCTGCTTAAGCAGTGAGCATGGATGGGGAAGGCAGTGGGAAGCCAGGCAGACCCTGCTGTGCTTGCAGTCTCTGCTGGAGCTGAAGCCAGAGGTGAAGGGCCAGCCCTGCTGTGGAATAGAAAGTCCCGCCCAGCCCAGAGAGCGTGCTGGGGGAGTCTGGTTTAACTTAAACCAGCAAGGGGTCTGGGACAGACATTACATAAACCGGTTTGATCCAAATCAGTTAAGTCTGATACTACACTCAACCAGGTTTATCTCAAATTGGTTTCAGCCATTTTCAAATTGGTTTATGTGCACTGAACATCTGTTCTGTTACAGGCTTAAACCAGTTTCTGATCACTTAAACCAGTTTATGTGTAATGTCTGTTCCTAATTTATATGACAGTGTAGTGTGTGCTGTTTTATCTTGTGTTTAGAAAGAAATAGTTGATTCCTTTGTGCTTATTTGTCTACATTACAAAAAAGGATATTGATATTATGATTTCTTAATCTTACAGTTGAGGTTGCCACTGGTTTATTCCTCTTAAGATAACGATTCCTTAAAAAAATTAAAGAATGTTTTATAGGCTGTTATTTTTCACAGCAGTATACTGGCAAAGTTAGTAGAACTGTTTGAAAAAATTGATTACTCCTGGCCTTCTACTAAGCAAAAGGGGCAACATTAGCCTAAGCAAGTTTTTTAAGTACTAGCACCTTACAGTTCCATATTTGAAAATATTACAGCCTTACAGAATATTTCAAATAAGAGGATTTCTCTTTAAAATTTTCTTAATCCTCACTTAGAGGTTCCTGCAATACTTGGTGGCCTTACTTTAGCTTAGAAGTAAGCATTGTCAGAAGCAAATTCAGAGCTAGACAGATTAGGCAAAGGACAAGATTTCTTTTATAAACAGGGAAACAGATAAGGTAAATATGAACAGTGGCTTGAAAAGATTCTCAAAATGAACATGTGCTATATGAATAAAATCTACTAGGAGACTGTTTTACCTGGAAAAAAATGGAGGTCAATAGAAGCAGGTTGAGCAGGACTATGATCCGCTGCCCACACGCCCCAGGCAGAGGCATACAGGCAGCTCTGCCCTGGCTCCAGACCACGCTGTCACCTCCACAAGATCCCAGCACAATATTCTACCACAATAGGTATTCATCTGAGATCCTCTTCCAATTCCTCACGGGTTGAAACAAAGTGGAAACAGAAGGAAGCCTCCAAAAAAACTCTGAAAAATATGCAAAAATGTGTGCAGTGGTTCAAATGGAGCAAGAGGGGTTCTGGTCTTCTAAAAATATTTTAAGAAGACTGGAAAACTCATTTTATATTTATACTAGCCAAATGCCTGTCAAGAATGATGGGGGGGAGTGGGCAGGGACAGAGCCCTGTGCGCCCCCCCAATCTGGGCCCACTCCCCTCTTCCCTCCTGTTGCTTGGGGTCTGGGCCTGCTCCCCCTTTCCCGCTGCAGTGTCAGGGAGAGGGGAGGAGCAGGCCAATCCCCAATGCAGGGGATGTGGGAGATGACCGGGCCCAAGGTTGAGGAGAAGCTGGCCCGCCGCAGAAGTGGGGAGCAGCGGGCCCAGGCCAATGTGGGGAAGGAGGAGATGTGCTGCATCGGGCCAGACCCGCTGCTCTCCCCACCCCCAACCGAGTCAGGCCCGCTGTCCCCCACACCGCATCGGGCCCAGGCCCACTCTTCCCCCCACCGCCACTACGACATGCCCGCTCCTCCCCCGCCTCAGCCTGCGTCAGCCCTGCAGGTGGTGATGACAGATGTGGGGAGGGGTAGGCTGAGGGCAGCACTGGTGGCCTCACCCTGCCCCCACCTGCAACTCCCTTCCTGTGCCACCGCTGCCACCTCAAACAAGCAAGCGGGGGGGCCTTGTCCCTCTGTTCCATCTGCTCCGTTGCTGCTGCCTCCAGGAAGCAAGGCAGGGGTGGGGGGGTGAGCTGTGCTGGCCTCATCCCCCCACCACTTCATCCCCTGTGTCCCCGCCATCATGGTGGCACACCGCCACCTCCTGTCCAAATGCTATATTTGCACACTGATTGGCTGCTTGTCAGCCAATCAGAGTGCAAATAAAGAGTTATATTTTCCAAACTTATCTGGAACCAATTATTTCTTTGCTTATATTTCTTTGTCTCTGTTCATTAATAAACACAGAAGTGTTTTAAAAGGTGGGAAACAGAGACCACAGACTAATTAATAAATGGAATCTTGGGAACCAGATTCAAAAACCAAGAAAGGAAAGTGGGGTGCTAAAATGAAATAGACATGCCAGACAATTATTAAACAATATATAGTATACAAGTTTCAAGGACAAGACAGGCTAAATGTTAAAATAATTAAGGAGTTGGATGAATAGATTGAGGATCTAATATTATATTGGACAAGTATATTGGGATGGGTAAAGCACAATATTCATTAAAATTAGGGGAGGCCAAAGGTTATTTTTTCATGCTTAAAAGGAGGACATGACTCCTCGGAGAGCTCCCACTGGACCTGTTTTAAACCTCATTTAATAGATATTTCCTGTTTGTAAGAATTGGGCAGATAATAGAATGTCCCTGCAGAATTTCTAGCCCACAGTTAGCAAAAACAATATGAAAAGTGCTGCTAAAATAGCAGAACATAGTAACATTTAAGGAAGAAAATACAAAGAACACAGCTGTTTAGTTTATCACGGTGCAAAGTTCACTTCGTGGATGACATCTCTGTATGTTTCAGTGAGCACATCTACATGAGATATTTACTGCAGAGCTAATTAGCTCCACAGTAGACATCTCAGCATCTACACACGTTGCCTCTATTAGGGTGCAGGAAATTAATAAATTCTGCAGCAGGGTAGTTATTGCACGTATAAGTGCTACCCTGCTGTAGAGTTTTTTTGTGCACAGCAGTGCATGTGTAGACACTGAGCCAGCTGGCTGGGGCACAAGCATGCTTCAGTGTGAGGGCAGCCAGCGGACCCATCCCTCCCAAGCTGCCGCCTCATGGTCCCCTGCACCCTCAGTAGTCCCCCTTGCTCCTCCACCTCCCCCCCATCCCTTACTTACCTGGCAGAGGCCAGGTCCCAGTTGCTGCAGGCAGCGTGCTTCAGCACTGGACAAAGGGCCAATTACAGAGATGCTCTGGCAGGCTACCAAAGTGTCTCTGTGTAGGACCAAGCCTCCGGTTGCCTCAGGCTGCCTCACCTCTTGCCTCACCCCCTACCTGGCTACAGCAGCCCGC
>NW_017729022.1:72538957-72542798 GCF_001723915.1 Gavialis gangeticus
TCACCCCCTACCTGGCTACAGCAGCCCGCCCCCCCGTGCACTCCCTGCCCAGCTGCAGCCTCCTCACTTGCCCCCCATCCAGCTCCAAACCCCCCACAGTTTACCAGCAACAGCAGCCATGCTCTTAGCCTCATGGCACAGCCCCCCTGCACGGACTGTGCCCTGTTCCACTTTTATCTGCTGCAGTTTTTTTCACCCCTGGATATCCAGGGGTCTAATTTTGCCCCCATGCTGCAAATCTGCAGTGTAGAGAACTTTTTCTCATTCCTACACATGCCTCTTACAGCATCTCAAAGGGCTTTGAAACACTGGAAGACACGTGTGCGCTCATGTGGATGCACCCCATGAGGTTTCTTTTGGCCCAGTCCTCCAATTTCTCTAGGTCACTCTGAATTCTAGCCCTACCCTCTAGCATATCTACTACTCCCCACAGCTTGGTGTCATCTGCAAACTTGCTAAAGGTGTACTCTATGCCTTCTTCCAGGTCGTTGATGAAGATATTGAACAAAACCGGCTTCAGGGCCAACCCCTGGGGCACTCCACTTGATACTGGCTGCCAACTAGACATTGAGCCACTAATTACTACCCTCTGAGCCTGATTCTCCAGCCAGTTGTCTATCCACCTTCATGCAGCCCATACTTCCTTAGCTTGTCTGAGAGAATGTTGTGCGTGACCGTATCAAAAGTCTTGCTGAAATCGAGGTATACCACATCCACTGGTCACCCCACATCCACAGAACCAGTCATCTCATCATAGAAGGCAATCAGATTGGTCAGGCATGACTTAGCCTTCGTGAATCCATACTGACTATTCCTAATCACCTTCTTCTCCTCCAAGTGCTTCAAGATGGATTCCTTGAAGATCTGCACCCTTGGGTGCCTCCCATCCGGCCCCATGGACTTGTACACATCCAATGTTTCTAAACAGTCCCTAACCTGTTCTTTTGCCACTGTTGACTGCTCCCCTCCTCCCCAAACTGTGCCTCCCAGTGCAGTAGTCTGAGAAGTAACCTTGCCTGTGAAGACTGAGGCAAAATAGGTATTGAGTATATCAGCATTTTGTGCATCCTCTGTCACAAGGTTGCCTCCCCCATTCAGTAAGGGACCCACACTTTCCTTCATCCTTCTCTTACTATCAACATACTTGTCAAAACCCTTCTTGTTACCCTTCATATCCCTTGCTAACTGCAATTTCAACTGCACTTTAGTCAGTGGCGTACTGTGGGTCTCCGGCACCTGGGGGCCAATTCTTACATTTGTGACCCCCCTCCCCAGTTCACAGCCAATCACCGAGTGGGGAGAGGGGTCCCCCAGAGGCCAATCACCAAGCCTGGAAACCGGAAGTGCCAATGGAGAACCAAGTAGCCCCACCCCTCACCCAGCCAGCACCCAGGGACATGCCCCGCCCCCTATCAGTACACCACTGGCTATTCTCTTCCTGACTTCATCCCTGCATGCCCAAGCAATGCTTTTATATTCTTCCCTAGTTATTTGTCCAAGTCTCCACTTCTTATAAACTTCCTTTTTGTGATTTAGTTTACTGAACAGTACCCTGCTAAGCCAAGCTGGTTTTCTGTCATACTTGCTAGTCTTCCTGTACATTGGGATCGTTTGTTCCTGCACTCTCAGTATGGCTTCTTTAGAGTGCAACCTAGACTCTTCTCCCCCTCAGACTGGCTTCCTAGGGGATTGTGCCCATGAGTTCCCTGAGCGAGTTGAAGTCTGCTTTTCTGAAGTCCAGAGTCCTTACTCTGCTGCTCTCCATCTTTCCTTTCCTCAGGATCCTGAACTCAATCATCTTGTGGTCGCTGCTGCCCAAGTTGCCATCCACTACTACATTCCTCATCAATTCTTTCCTGTCTGTGAGCAGCAGGTCAAGAAGAGCACAGCCCTCCTTGGCCGCTCTAGCACTTGCACCAGGAAGTTGTCCACAACACTCTCCAAAAGCTTCCTGGAGTGCCTGTGCACTGCTGTATTGCCCTCCCAGCAGATGTCAGGGTGATAGAAGTCCTCCATGAGAACGAGGGCTTGTGATCAGGAAACTTCTGCTAGCTGTTTGAAGAAAGCCTCATCCACCACTTCCTCCTGGTCTGATGGTCTATAGCAGACCTCCACCATGCCATCACCCTTGTCGCTCTCCCCTCTGACCCTAACCCAGAGGCTTTCAACAGACCTATCTCCAGTTTCATACTGGATCTGTGAAGAATCATGGCTCTTTCACATACAGCGCAACTCCTCCTCCTCTTCTCCCCTGCCTGTCCTTCCTGAACAGTTTGTACCCATCCACAACTATCTTACATATAAATTGACAAATGGGCCACAGAAAAAAAAATCATTACATCTGTCAGTCAAAGGATATGAAAGACAAAGACTGAATCTGCCTTCGTGAAACACAGGTCTGTGAAATACCAAATGTATCTGAGAAAAATAAACCACCACTACCATAGAATTGATCCTTGTCATGGAAGTCCAGAACATGAGAGCAGTAACAGATCATTTTTGTAATTTTCCAGATTATATAGACTTTGCTGCAAATGGCTTGGAAAATAAACATCCTCTAATTTCAGGAAAGGAACATTTTATATTTCTGAGTCTTTGTACCAGGAATTGGTCATTAAATGTTCACAGAATATCTAGATTTTCCAGGGTCAGAAGGGGTCATTGTGATAATTTAGTCTGAACTCCTGTATAATACAAGCCAGAAAATTCCATCCAGTAAGTCCTGTATAGCTTGGGCTGAGTTCCACCAGATCTTCTTAAACTCTTCAGGTTGATGATTTTTTATGCAAAGTAATGACCCCCTTTAATTTATGATAAAAGTGAAAGTAAAAAGTATGTCAGTGAGAACAGAGAATTTATACAATTTATCTGGGCAAGGTTGTTTCAAGTAAATTAGTTCAAGGGCAAGTGTGTGGAAAGTACAGGAGTGAGATTTTCTTTTCATTAAACTGCAGCATGTTTTTTTTTTCCCAAGACCTCGTGTCCTACCTGACTTTCTTCAAGAGTTGTGACCACTGGTTGAGAAACCCTAAGCTACAGCAGGGGTGTCAAACTCAACTTGTGCCACAGGCTGAATGTGGATCCATGGGACAAGTGGTGGATGTGGTAGGGCTGGAGGCAGCAGCAACAGGAGGAAAAGGGGGAAAGGGGCCAAGAGGCTTCCTTGGCTGCCCAGAGAAATCCAGAGCAGCCTAAGGGCAAAAAGCGGGGCATATAAGCAGTGGAAACAGGGAGAGGTTACTAAAGAGGAGTATGCCTCCTCAGCTCGCAGTTGTAGGGAGGCAGTTAGAAAGGCCACAGCTACCATGGAGCTGAGGATGGCATCCCAAGTTAAGGATAACAAAAAGTAGTTTTTCATATATATAGGGAGTAAAAGGAAGGCCCAAGGTAGAACAGGACCACTACTGGATGGACAAAAGCAATTGGTGATGGACAGGGGGGACAAGGCTGAACTCCTTGATGAGTTCTTTGCCTCAGTGTTCCTAAACGAGGGGCAAAACAAGTCTCACATTGTAGAGAGGCAACAGCTGGGCGCCAGACTATCAAGCGTTGACCCTGAGATGTTGCAGAGTCACTTGAAAGGACTGAACGTGTTTAAGTCAGCAGGCCAGGATGAGCTCCATCCGAGGGTACTGAAGGCACTGGCTGATGTCATTGCATAGCCACTGGCAAGAATATTTGAGCACTCATGGCACATGTGATAGGTCCCGGAGGACTGGAAAAGGGCCAATGTGGTCCCTATTTTCAAGAAGGGGAGGAAGGAGGATCCAGGCAACTATAGGCCAGTCAGTCTCACCTCCATCCTTGGCAAAGTCTTTGAAAAGATTATTAAGGCTCATAT
>NW_017729022.1:72542981-72543268 GCF_001723915.1 Gavialis gangeticus
ATATCATTTACTTAGACTTCAGGAAGGCCTTCGATACTGTATCCCACCCCATACTGGTGAACAAGTTAAGAGGCTGTGACCTCGATGATTACACAGTCTGGTGGGTGGCAAACTGGCTAGAGGGTCATACCCAGAGAGTGGTAGTGGATGCGTCGGTATCGACTTGGAAGGGAGGGGGTATTTGGGTCCCAAAGGGCTCGGTTCTTGGACCGATACTCTTCAATGTTTTCATCAGTGACTCGGACGAGGGAGTGAAGTGTACTTTGTCCAAGGTTGCAGATGATACA